>NW_026057576.1:71319479-71558292 GCF_023721935.1 Panthera uncia
CCAGCATTGCTCCAAAATACGTGTTTTTTCCCCACCCAGGGACCTCAGGTCCTAATCTTTCCCTCTCTGCCTACTGAATCCTATCTTTTACTATCATTGAAGGAAAGCTGGACAGAGCTGAGATCTCTGCATGATGACGTAGCTGGCTGCCCACCTAACGTGTGCACTGAACTGATGTGTTAGTAAGAACTAGACTTTTCTACTACTTTTTCTTGGTATTTTTGTTTTAGCAGTTAACCTATTTGACTAATACAACTGCTCGTCTTTCTGAAGTCTTGTGGTCAGGATCCTCCTGTTTATGGCAGACTATCCTATTGGCAATGATTTAAAATAATTAAGATACCCATAGTTGGTAAGGATGATGGATAAAGGGAAGTTGTGAATACATTGCACAGTCTTTCTGGAAAGCAATGGAATCCAAAAATCAACAGGACAAGTGGTGTCCATTTTCTGTAAACCAGCAAGTTGGCTTCTGGTTTCATCTGAAAGACATTCATCCTAAGAAAAGTACCCAGAGATTTTAAACAAGATGTATCAACATATGACTTTATTTCATCATTTTAAATAAAATTATGGAAATATTAACACCTAAAAAGTGCAATAAAAGGATTGTTAAATAAATTGCTATGTCTTGAGTATGTACTATTTAAGAGTCGTTAAAATCACATTGAGTGTGAATATCCCTAAGAGAAAATTTTCACGTTGTATTGCGGTCTGAAAAAAATGTCAAGCTGTAACGTAATTTGTGTAGTATATTGTCATACTGGAAATAGGTGTACAAAAATGTTAACAGTTTTGATTCTGTGTCTCTGTAAGTTTGTTGTGATGTCTGACTTCTCAAAAACGAGCAGGCATTACTTTTGTGCTTTAGAAAAACTAAGAAAAGTACAAAACCCACGTAATCAGTCTGGTTAGATCATTTAGAAAATATATTGATGCTTTCAGGAGCCATATGTTCAGCCTTCCTTCTTGTCGTCCTAGGAATTCAATTTCAGCCCAGATCATAATAAAGCAGCCAAGTGACAGTAGCGGGGCTTTACATAGTGGATCTCATCTTTCAGGAGGACTGGGTTTTAAAATCAACACTTCAAGGAAAAATCGCATATAGATAAAATTACCATTAAAGATCCCTGAGGAAGGGGCCATAGAGGAGAAGGTCTTATCGGCTCTTCTTCCAAAATTGCATCAAATCCCCGTCGTTCAGTTGCGTGATTGACTTGTGTTTGGGAACCTCTGGGTGGCAAACTGATCGTAATTTAGGAAGCAGGAGAAGAATCAGCTGGGGCATCAAGAGATTCCATCTCCTGTCTCACCTTCATTGAAGACAGGCACTTCCGGAGCAGAGGGCTAGAAGAGTCACTGGCAAGATTTCCATTCATTCTCTCTGGCCAAGCACAGAGAGCAGAATCGTCAACTGTTACCCACAGTTGGTAATTTAAAGTACATTTAATGCCACTGTACTCTTTTCACAATGTAAGCTCCATTAAGAAAAAAAAAAAACACATTAATTTGACAATATATTTGACCCTGGTCTATTTTGATGAAAATGTGTTGAGCTGGCCTCTGCTAGTTGAGACCATGCATTTTTAAAGGGACATTATGACCTTTTTTTTTTTTTTTTTCAGAAAAAGAAGTCATTTTTGGAATTCTAGACTGCAAACAAGCTGCATCATTCTTGCAAAGACATTGGGAATTAGGGATATTTATTATACTCTAAAACCTTTCATCCTGACCTCACAGTTCATTTTTCTCTTGTGTAATGCAGCCTCTGAGTAAAGTAACTAAAATTAGGAGGAATTGCAGATGAATGCCCATCAGAATATTTTAGGATCGTGTGCATACACGTTCAAGTTCATGTATGTGGTCTGTTTTTTTTTTTAATGGAGAATACATTGCGGAGTGTTTAATGAGGTGCCAGAACTGGAGACTTAATACAACCTTCTGTAATTTCACACCCATATCACAAATATTTTGCACAGAGAAAATTAAAGTTTCCAGCTGCTGTTGCAGGAGATGCAAAGGTCCCCAGTACACTTATAAATGATATTTCCCTCCACATGGAAGAGATTAGGACCACATCTGCTGCAGTTTAGTTGACGGACACGGGGTAGATGGTGTCAGGAGTCACGCCGCACTGGAGTCTAGTAAGAGAACAAGAGGCCACCACCCACGGAGGGACAAGGTTCACAGGTTCTTTTGGGACACCGTTCCGTTAGGCTGGCTCAGTTCATTCAGTAGGATGAAACAGTACACACTGCCCCCTGCAACCTTGGTCATGATGCTCGCCTACACGTGACACTCTAGTCTAGGAGTATGTGAATCATGAATTTGATCGAAGTCATCAGTTGTGGCGTGTCTTCACAATTATGAAGCTTTATCAGATGTACAGAAGGATTGCCATTGGTCACTGCAGGCACGGAGGCACAGAGACAGACGAGCTCAAGGAAAAGTAACAGTTGGGATGTGTGTTAAGTGACTCACCAAGAGACTTCAACAGAGGAGAAAGGGGTGTTGTTCTTAAGTCCAGTTTAATACTAGCTGGAAACCCATCATACCAGTCTATGAAGAGGATGCTGTTTTAAAAATGGCGTATACGTGAGAGCAACGCAGCTCTCTTCTTCCAGGACTGTTGAGGTCAACACGGCAGCAAAGGCACGAGCATGATTGGCATAAGTCATTTTGATCTAAAGGATATTTTGCACGTGCTTTTATAGGAAAAACCTCTGCAACTTTTCTCTAACAGCAGTGGTCCTAAGTGTTGTTAGCTTCGTTCTAATTTGCTCTTGACATGGTGATTTCTTCTAGAATCTGAGGTTTTCTTGCTCAAACCCTTGGGTCCCCTTGAAATATAGTTGGAGTGTAGAATTTTTTATGCAGCGTAAAGCTGAATTGATTGAGGTTTCCCAAAACGAAAAGTCTGGTGCATTTCAGGCTTCATCTTTTCGTCAAGGTCTTGTCTTCGCTTTAATTGTTATACCTTTGGACGTGGCATGGCTCCTACAGCCTACTAACCTGTCCTTTTATGACTCAAAACTTCCGTGCTTCGTCTTTCTGGGATATCAAATAGATAGTTCTGGAGTAGCCTGGACCCTCAAAGTCTCTTTCTTCTGAGTAATGATGGTCATCAGCAGTGATAAATGCACTTCAGGGATATGAACTTGATCTCTATTTTCCACCCTGAAATTGCTTTTGATTATAAGTTTATAAGCAAAGATTGTGATGAGCTTTTCTGACTTTTTCTTTAAAAAGCTCTAGGGTAACATTTGGCACAAAACTCTTCTACCTTAATTAGTTTGCTGAAACATTACTCCATGTATTCAGGGCTGGAGGACTCAACTTCTGTAATTGTTTATAGGCCTCTGAGTCATCTGTAGGACTGAGAGTTAATATAGAGTCTAGCCACCAGATTAACTTAAGGAATATGATGTGTAATGAGAAAGCATGCAGGAAAATAGGAATTGTATTTTATGATTCAGAAAAGTGGCATTTTGAGTTACCTGAGCATGAGGTCTGTAATGTGCTTATCCATTTCAGAGGTTGCTAGGACCAGTCTGTGTGCTCTTACTGTCTTGAAAATCTATCCAATCTATCTCCTTTCTGTTACCGCGGATCTATACCGTTTCCAGGTATTTCACTTCTATACTAGTGTGCCTTCTTGAGGATCTTTCCAATTTCCAGGGGGCAGGGGAGATATGGGGAGTTGTAGGGAACACTACAAGGGTGAACGTAAGGGACAGAGGAAATGAGGTTTCTTGTGTCTCGGAAGCGCTGCCATCAGCCTGCACAGGTACTCTTTGGCCTGGGAGGGATCCTCAGTAGTAGGGTTACGTGGCAGTCTTCCTCAGTCCCACTGACGTTGGCAGCTGCCGTAAGTGCAGCAGTGGCCGTGAACCCAGCACGCACTGGCGAGTGCAGGCCTCGAGGGTCACAGATTTACGTGTTTTCCTTTGCTCGCCCTGCACCAGTTAAGTCACTTGTGCTCCTGAGATCCATGACCTTGACAGCTTTGTGCAGGTTGAAGGGAAGAGGAGTGCTGGGTATTTGGCTAATGAACAAAGTGTACCTGTGGTTTATTTTATTTTATTTTATTTTATTTTATTTTATTTTTTTCTAGTAATACTTGCTTTTTTTTTTCAATTTATATTGGTTTTAGAGGTTTATTTTATTTTATTTGAAAGGAGGAAAATCCCAGTATTCATAGACACACTGAGTAGTTCCTCAGCAACATGTTTCTAAGCTGGGCAGTTTCCAGAACTCCAGGCAGGTTCTCCTGCCAGGTTCTCCTGCCAGAGCTCCAGGCAGCTGCGTTACAGAGCCCGTCTCTGACCTAGAACATCGCATTGGGAAGCAGATGTTGACAGGAGTCTTGAAGAGGGTTCTCGACTGGCCCTTGCACTTTCTTTTCTTTCCTAAGCTCCAGTCTATCAGGCATTTGACCCGTCTCAACTCCAGAAAGCTAACCCTGAGTTTTCACTCTCCAATGTAGTTTTACAATCTTTGATTCACCCCTTCTGTTTAACACGGTTTACCAAGGACCCCACACGTACAGGGGGAAGGATCCCAGAACACATTCCGGTTGAATGAAGGTTTGTTTTGACCTTGTGGTCTCTTCAGCTGTGAGTTCCTTGAATGTGGACTGTATTCTGATATCATCAGTGACAGACAACAATGACTGTGACAAATGAGTTAAGTATTTTGAATTGCCATGCCACAGACACTCAGAGACCCTGGGGGGCTGGGCCAGTGCTCCATGCATGTTCTCGGTCATTCTTACTACAACTTGCTGATTCCTCAACCTGACAATTTCTGTCGTATGTTCCTATCACTTCTCAGCCTTTTGGCTAAGATCAAGTGTATGTTCCTTATGACCAGAGCTGCTCTACTGAAGAAAGTCAATCACCAGAGACCATTGTGTTCAGTGTCACGGGTACAGGTCTTTTGGGGAAGCAGTTTCTACTTTACACATAAAGCTTTTGTTTGGACTGAAACCCGATTTTAAAGTGTCTCTTGTGTAAATGATGAGCACAAGACTCTGGCACTGTCCCCCTGTGTGTTTGATATCCAGACTGATTATCTGATCTTGGATATATTTCAGTGAAATGAGACCATTAATAGCAGAGGAGAAGATATTTGTGAAACCGTATAACTGTGATAGCAATTATTATAAAAACAAAAAGCAGTACATAAGTGCCTTATACAGTAATAATTGTAAGACTTAATTTGGAGTAACGTTTCTTTATTTGCTCAATAAATTCTATTTAATTATGTGCTACAGCATTAAACTTCCAAGGGAAGCTATGCATGGTCTCCACCTGTTTTAAATACTTTGTGTCTCAATTACAATCCTGCCCTTGTGAAACATTAGAGTCTCGCAATCCATGTTAAAGCGAATGTTTAACTGGAAAACACATCAGTTAAATTTATCTTTTAGATTTTATGTAAAACCCGTGCGTGCTGGCACTTTGCATGCCATTAACGGAGACTGGGGTCCTATTCTTTTTTTAAAACTTCATTTTCTTTTTCAGGACCATGAAATACCAAACTGAACTTGACCCCAAACAGGTTTTCAGTTTTAAACTGGTTATGAAAACCACTTAAGAATCGCATGTGAGGCAATTTTACGGAAAGAGAAGAAACACTGAAAATTTCTGAGTTCTCTCTGAAATGCTTATACCTACATTCAACAATTCGGTGACGCAGCCTTCGATGTACAAAGACTTGAGTAATCACTATAGATGTAGAGTGATTGTAACCACTTTGTATCAATACTGTACTTTCCTCCTTCAAACACTAGCCTGCATGCCACACTTGCAACTGTCTCTACCGCCAACTATAACGTGAAAGGGACAAATGGATCACCGGCTCTCCACAGGTGTGCTCATATTCCTAAACCAGTCACAATTCACAAAGAAATAAAAAGTTGGCTGGTATTCTGGAACTAGCACACCGAGCTATAGAAGTATAATCATGTATGCAATTTAAACCGTGTCTTAGTTACGGTAAGTGGGGGAGAGGTACTTGAGGGTAAGCAGGTGCCGTGAAAAGCAAGGGGATGTTCTAGATGGGATCGCTCTGTTTGAAGCCTGGCGTGGAATGGTTGGCATCGGCACTTGTCTGCAGCAAGAATGGGCGCAAAGAGCAAGTCTTCTGTGACTCTAAACTAAAAATGGAGTTTTGCTTTGAGAAGGTCCTGTCTGCCAGTGCAGAAATCACATGTTATGCAATTTTTATAAGTGCTAATTTATCTCAGGTAGTTGTACTCTAAAGTTGAAATGGAGGAAAATGGTCATAAAACATTTACTTCTTCAGTTTTTATTTAAAAAAAAAAATAGAAGGACAATGCCTTGTTTCAGGGACCTACTTTTTAATTCCAGGTCAAAAATATGTAGAAATTCTGATAGCAAATTTAAGTATATTTTTACATTTATTTTATTAAATACGTGACCATATGTTGAATATTACTACGTGCCAGGCCTTGGGGGACTCACCAAAAATACGAGGTTGAATAAAACAGTCCTTGTCCTTGGGAGGCTTGGCTCGGTATGAGGGAGGACAGTAAAAAGAATATTCCAGAAATTAACTAGAAAGTAAACACTTCCTGTCTTCCTCCTCCTCTTTCTCCCTGTCTCTCAACTGTCATTCAAGTTTCGAGTTGTTTTAGAGGACAGCATGGAAAGATCACTCTATAGTGTAAAGATTTTGGAGTCCAACTGACCTGGGCTTGCATACTCTTAATTTCTTCAATCTGGGTAAATTAGTTCATTTCTCTCAGTGCAGTTTCACATCGGTCATGAGGTTGTTGCAAAGATTAGATGAGATCATTTGGGTGAAGTAACAAGGGCCTCAACTGACCCTGTAAACACCCTGCCTTTCACATTCAGGCCTGAGGCTTCCCTTCCGTGAAGGGGGAGAAAGGCAGACATGAGAGAGGGGATAGTTCCTAACTCTAGTGAGGACTCTAAAATAATCAATAAAGGCACAAGTGTATATTTTATTGAATTTCCCTTTTCTCACTTTTGTGAGACTTTGGTTAGTTTAGTCTTTCTGCGTCTTGCTGTCCTCTTTAACATAAGATGCGTGGGGGCACCTGGGTGGCTCAGTTAGTGAAGTGTCTGACTCTTGATTTCAGTTTGGGTCATGATCTCATGGTCTTTAGTTCAAGCCCCACGTTGGGGTCCGTGAAGCCTGCTTAAGATTCTCTCTCTCCCTCTCTATCTGCCCCTCCCCCACTCTCATGTGCACTCAGTTTGTCTCTAAGAAATAAAATAAAATAAAATAAAATAAATAAAATAAAATAAAATAAGATGATTGAAGTGGATGACTTTGAAAATGCTTTTCAAACAATTAAGGAGGGTACAAAGCAGAGAGGGGAAAAGATGGTACTCCAAAAGATTTAAACATTCAAGCAGTGAAATAAAAATATAGCTTTCAGAGAGATTAGCATTGACTACATCCACGTCCGTCTTCCTGTGCAAAGAACAAGGTGCCTGATTTGACACATGTAAGTGTACAAATGGGGCCATCCAGTGGAGACCATATTAGAAATCAGGACTCTTTAGGAAAATCCAGGGGCAGTATTTCTTCTTACTTCAGTGGGTCTGTTAAGATGATAGCAAAAGAATATATTGAAACTGGCAGGTGGATCATTGCCAGTTGATGTCTAAGAATAAAATGAGGGCGAGGTAAGCTTGTCAGGCTTTCTACTCCTGAATCAAATGGGCTACCAAGAATAGTCGATTTTAATTCTCAATGGGACAAAACCCTATGTGTGAGGTATCGTTCCTAGCTTTTGGTAAGATACAACAGCAACCAACAGCAGCAAATATAGGTGAACCAAAAAAGGTCTATATGATGGATCATTAAGAAGGATACCTGAGCGTGATTAACCATTTGTTTTTTCTGTTCTGGAGCAATAAAGCTTGATATACACGTTGTTTTTATTGCCATGGAGTAATATGGAATACACTAAGGAATATTTCAATGTAAAGAGCCACATTGGCATCTAAATAAAATGAGGTTAAAGAAATTTTGTGGAGGACTCCCATACAAATACTTATAAATTTAAATGTCACAGACAAATTCAAAAACATTGCTTTTCTTCTTCATTGCGTAAACATTTCTATCCTGTTTCTTCCATGATTATTAATTTCTTGTTCTATCACAAAACAGTTGTGCGGCCTCTAAGCACAAATAAACTCCAGGGACATTTTATATTATGTATTCTTAATAGCTACTTTATGTAAAATAAGTTTAAGAATATGAAAATTATGTATGGGGTGACTGGGTGGCTCAGTTTGTTGATCATTCGACTCTTGATTTGGGCTCAGGTCACGATCCCAGGGTCATGGGATCGAGCCCCACATTGGGCTCTGTGTTGAGCATGCAGCCTACTTAAGATTCTCTCTCTCTTCCTCTACCACTCTCCCCTGTTTGCATGCTGTCTCTCTCTCTCAAACATAAAAAAAAAATTATTTATTGTATTTAAGATAAATTCATTTTGTTGAGCAAGAGACTCGGATTTTTAACTTCTCACTAAAATATTTCTCAATTCATGATTAATAGCTATAGTATCAGGGAAATTCCAGTGAAATATAGACACATCTATGCCAAAGTAGACAGAGAAATAGGTTAGGTATTACTCAGCTGATTGATTCCTATTGTGAACTAGACATTGGAAGAGCAGGGATACTATGGCAGAGGTCTTGATTTCAAATAGACACAATTTGTTGGGGGAAGCAGGTCAGGACTAATATGATAGTGATAATCACAAGGCATTGGGGTGCACGCATGAGGGACTCTGATTTTTGTGGAAGGACAAGGAAGATTTCTGGGAGGGCATAGCAGATGGACTTTATCTTCTAAGATGAGAGGTTTATAGAAGAGAAAGGTACTTTTGGCAGAGGAAGCAGAGTATGAAAAGACACAGAGAAAGGGCATGGAACGTTTGGAGATCCATGAATAGTTTGTTGGTCCAAAGAAAGTTACAAGCTGGAGATTGGTAAGAGCTAAGGCTTGTGTAAATAGGATGACATCAATATTTGTCACTGATGAAGTAACAGGGTCTGAATTTATCCTCCCACATGAAACAACTAAACAACAGGGAAAATACATGAAACAGCAATTTTTATACAACGCACATTAGGTGGCACCTGGCAGTGAACCCAGAGAGATGAGACAAAGTGATCCTACAACTGGTTTGCCTCCTTCTGGGAGCATTTCCAGGCCACAGCACAATAGGGGGAATTCAGATGGAGACCAATATTTTTGCCAAGTTGAGAAAATAGGTCTGAGAGTTCAGAGAGGCCAATGTGGTCATCCACATACCTACAAAAAAAAAAAAAAAAAAAAAAAAAAAGGAAAATAAAGGAAAATATTTAAAACAATTCAAGATTCATTCCAAATAAAAACTCTCAGGACGTCGGGAAGAGAGTGATAAAGGGTATCCATAAAAATGTGCAGCTACCATCACATTTGATGGTGAAAGACTTGAATTCTCGTCCTCAGTCTGGGAATAAAGCAAGGATATACACACTCATTACCTCTATTGGTAGTGTACTGGTGGTTATAACCAGTGCAGTAAGGCAAGGAAAAGGAATAAAATGCATCAAAAGCATAAAGACAAAAGTCAAACTGCCATTATTCACAGGTGATGTGATTGTCTAGATGGAATATTCTACAGAACTGTGTTCATGGACCACAGGACACAGCATTATAAGAAGTCTGTGCTCCCCCAAATGTTCATAGAGTCAATGCAATCCCAGTCAAAATCGTAGTAGACTTGTAGAAATTAACCAGCTGATGCTGAAATTAAGACAGAAATACAAAGGACCTAGAATAACCAAAATATATTTAAATAAGACAATTAAAGTGGAAGATCACGTACTCTCTGGTGTGAAGGTTTATAGATAGCTACCGTAATTAAGATACTATTGTTTTGGAGTAGATTTTAGCAAAAAAAAAAAATTCAGTGCAATAAAATGGAGTCTGGAAGCCCCACAAATACACGGTCAATGGATTTTTTGACAAAGGTACCAAGGTAATTCAATAAGAAATCGTAATCTTTTCAATACTGATGGAGGGATGATTTGATAGCCACACACACAAAATAAATAATGAATCTAACCTCACAATGAATTCAAAACTTCAGCTGAAATGGATCATACCTAAATTTAAAAGCTAAAACTATAAAATTGTAAAAACACAGTAGAAAAGCCTTATTGACTTTCAGTTTGAGAAAAAATTTCTTAGAACACAGAAAGCACAAAATGTAAGAAAGAAAATTCAGCAATTGAACTTTTTCAAGAGTAAAATCTTTTACTCTTCAAAAGACATTGTTCCAAAAATTAAAAAAAAAATAGAGATGGAGAGAAAATATTTGTATAATACGTTTGATGAAGGATTGATATCAAAAACCCTTACAAGTGAGCTATAGATAGATAACCAAATTTTTTAAATGGGCAAAAGTTTTGAGGCAACACTTTGCTAACATAGATACACAGATTACAAATAAGCCCATGAAATGATGTCCAATAGTGTTACTTATTAAAGAAATGCCAGTTAAAGCCACAATAAGATACCACTTGGATATCCCCCTGGAATGGCTAAATATAAAAAATAAAATAAAATAAAAAAGGACCCATCATCCCAAATATTGGTGAGAATGTAGAGCAACTATGCTCAGACAGGTATTTTGGAAAACAGTTTGATTCTGTCTTAAAAATGAAATATACATCTATGATATGTGTTAGCCATTCTACTCCCTGGCTGTTTACTCAAGAGAAACGACAGCGTGTGTTCATTCAAAGACTTGTACATGATTGCTCACAGCACTCTGTTCATGATAACCTTAAACTGAAAACAAAATGTGTGTCTACCAGTGAATGGCTAAACAGATTAATCTATTCAGTGGATTCTTATTCAACAACATAAAGGAACAACTATTGATAGACCCAACCATGTGGAGGAATCTCAAAATTATTATGCTTCATAAAAGAAGCCCCCCAAAATACACACTTCGATGGGGAGTGGGAGGGAGGGGAGAGTGGGCGATGGGCATTGAGGAGGGCACCTGTTGGGATGAGCAGTGGGTGTTGTATGGAAACCAATTTGACAATAAATTTCATATTATAAATAAATAAATAAATAAATAAATAAATAAATAAATAGAAAAAACACACTTTGTGGGTTTTTGTTTGTTTGTTTATGTAAAATTGTAGAAACTGCAAACTAATTTGTAGTGTTGCGTTACTAACAGCTACCTAGAGATCACGAGTTGTGGGCCTGTTTAGTATCTTGGTTATGTTGATAATTTTACAGGTGTATGCATATGTCTACTCTTATCAGTTTCTATACCTCACGTATGTGCCTCTTATTAAAGCATGAAAACTAAAACAAAACAAAACAAAGCAAGACAGGAAAAATGTTTACTTTTGCCCTTAATGTTAAAGGAGCTTATCGTAGGATTACAGGAAGAAAATCACTCTGTCAGATTTGCATCTGGTATGGGTCTCTTTGGACACAAAAGGGAGAGGGAATTGAAGCACACTAGCAAATAGGGGATTAAAATGTTCATTCAGTAATCCAGGCAAGAAATAATACGATGAAAGCTACGGGAAAAACAGTGGAATGGACAGTGACCAGCACATTTTTCAGGGCTGGGAGGAAACCCAGAATCTCAGTTACCAACTTTGTGGCTCATGAAATATTACTTCTTTGGTAATGTTTTTCTATCAGAAAAAAAGCAAGGCAATAAAATCTGAGTATTAACTAAATGATACTATTGAATATGAATACCAGGTAATTCTGAGTATTAAACAGAATAATATACATGGATGTAGACAGTCAATGGTAACGTGGACGGTGGTATATTTCGCTTTGAGTGTCTTACGACGTCACCCCATTTAAGGCCTTGTTTCATGTCTTTCTATATTTAGGTAGGATTAAATGGATGCCAGTTAATGGGTACAGAGTTTCCGTGTTGCAAGATGAAAAGTTCCGGAGATTGGCTGCACAATAATTTTAACGTGCTTAACATTATTAAACTGTATACCTAAAAATGGTTGAATACTACATTTGATGTGTCATGTATTTTACCACAATTAAAAATATCTAAAAAAGGATGTCAATATAGAACACAAAAGTTCTTAAAAATTAGCATAGTATTAGAAGTTCACACAGTACTGCGACACCCTGTTCATAGCTGAAGTTGGTGTGTGATGAGATTCCCTCCCAGTGAGGCACATGACCTGTCAATCATAAGCAAGATGGCTCCTGTCAAACTGGCTTTTTGGCCCAAACACCCATATGGAAAACCCTTCACTGTATTTTTCTTTTTTGTTAAGTTAACTGGGCCAATATAGCCTTGAACTCAGCAAACTGTGGATACTGTCCAATTACTCTCCTAGCCAAAACTCAAGTTAAGGATTTTAAGGGAAAATTGAACCATGCATGTCTTACAGCGCGGGAGAAAATAAATCTAGAAAGAGCAAGAGGGAAGCACAGATTGAACATCTGTGGCAAATTGGTGTAAAAAAAGATTGCCTACATTGCCCACACCTCCACCTTCCAGGCTAGGCCAAAGTCACACCCAGAGAGAAGTGAGATTTGCTAGTGCTTGGAGCTTTACATACACTCCACTCTCCCTCTGGAGGTAGATTTCATTATTCACATTTTACAACTAAAGAAATTGAGATTAAAAATTTGCTCAAGACTATACAACTAGGAATTTGCAGAATACATATGCAAATCATAATCTTTTTTATAATAAAAAAGATGTGTATAAATTTTGATAAATGTGTATAAGAAAAAAGTACAATATGTAAGGAAATAGATCTAGTAACCAAAGAATATAATTCTGTTGTTTATTTCATTTGTCTATAAAATTAAAATAAGATTCCAGGGGTAATATTTAACTGGGCCCCAATTCTGTCATCAAATATTGTTAAAAATATTGGCATGTGTTTTTTTATAGCTTTATTCAAGTCTGATAAAAATTATTGAAATGTTTCATTCAATCGTTTATTATAGTTTCCATTTCCTAAGAACTGTGCCACTTGGTGAAAATAAATACATGGAATAGATTTTCCCTATTTAAAATGTTTGCAATTCCCCATACAGTCCACACAGATTTCTTTTTATTTTCATGTAAAAGTTGTTGTAAATTACATTTAATAAAAATATACTGTGGCATGGGATTTAAAAATGTGTTTTTACAAAAGCACTAAGGCTGTAAGTTCTGTGTATTATAGTCTAGACTTTTTTATGCACAAGACTTATTCATAAGCAAATCCCACCTAAATTACTATATACATTTTAGTCTCAAAGACACATTTGGAGTAGATATCTTTACAAACTAAAGCAGTAGGATCTAAGGATCTGATGTAATGTGTTTAACACTATTTAAAATGTAATGATTACCATAATAAAGACATCATTACAGAATGATAATCCAAACGGTAATTAACATTTCTATTTTGTTGCTTCAAGGTCAACATGGTGGCAGAACAGCCCCTTTCTTCCTTTGCCTTGTGACATTCCATTTCACTATGCTAAACACTGATTGCATGGATTGATATGGCTTTTGGCCTCTCTCTCTGAGCTGGTTCTGAATCTTGGGGGTTAGAGGCAGGAAAATTAATGAGTCCACCACTCTGCCTCATTCTCCGCTTCCCTCTTTAAATGGTAATTATAGTGACACCATTCATGCTATTATGGTTAAGCATTTCCATTAGAAAACCAGTCCTTCTTCTGAGGTTAATACTTTACCTATCAAAACAATCTATGAATTGAGATTAGACAGAAAAACATAAAAACCAATAACACTGAAATAGTAAGCTTAAGAACAAAACTGAGAAAAAGAGTGAACACAGGGCTGTTGTGACATGTAGTACAAGTCGTGCACTGAACAATTCCAGGGAACGCCATTCACACAGAGCTGTGCATCGGCACCTCTAGGTTCCAAATTTGGTTAAGAAACGTAAGTAGTGGAGGAAAGAAACTACAGCTATAACAGGCTAAAAGTTAACCTGTGAATAAGTACTCTGGAAATATTGCATTAAAATTAGAGATGGCAGGCAGTCTTAGAGAAAATGTATCTAAGGTGCTGTGTGCTGAGTGTGACAGATGCAGCTGGGATGGAAGCTACTGAAGGTGATATTATGGGAGCTAATGACTAAAGGAAAGACCACATTGCATCGGATGGGAATGAGAGTTCACAAAAGAGTTCTTTCTCCCCCTTGGCTTCGGTTCCTATATTTGTAAGGACGGAGTAGCGATCTCCTTTGTAGCTGTGCCTGGGCAGCTGGCAAGGTGCAATTGCTCTGAACTGTTGGAATTAACTAGATGTGTTTATTTAGAGATTAGTTCTTCTATCATGACAGATGGTCCACCAAATATGGTGTGGTCTTTTTTTTTTTTTTTTTTGTTTTGTTTTGTTTTGTTTTTTTAGAGCGTACTTTCTAGTTTTTATTGAGGCCATGATACCAGGTGCTCTGAAATTCCTCACTGTAGTAGTAGTAGCAAATTCATTTTAAACTCTTTTCTTTCTTTCTTTTTCTTTTTTCTTTCTTTCTTTCTTTCTTTCTTTCTTTCTTTCTTTCTTTCTTTCTTTGTAATTGGAGGCAATTTCATTGAACCACGGTATGGAGGTCAGGATAAGGAGGATCTATCAAATGCAAAGAAGAACATCTCACAGACCACTCTTCTCTTCTACTACATTGTTTTAGGCTCTTATCTAGCCATCCTTGGGGGTTTATTTATTGAGTTCTCCACTGCAAATGTAAGTAAGTTTCCATTTGTTTTGGAGCTGACAGGAGTTCGGCCCCTGCAGGGGAAAGAGAAGGTCTAGGGCATGGAGAGTCATGCTGGGGTCCTAGGAAAACGAAGCACTTGGTTTCCTGGACCAGATAAGTGCACATTCCAGCTCGACAGCAGTCCCAGGAGAGAACACCTGAGCCCCCATAGAAGTGTTTTACTCTCCGAAATGCCTGGGGCCGAAGCCCCCACACAGGAATGACCACAGACAAAGGATGAAAATCATGGCTCTTTTATACTTTAGACCTTGAGGTCCTGAAGGGAGGGCTGTGTCCCTGCCTTCTTTCTACTGCACATCTGGGAATTTTCCTGGCATCGGGAGCCCACTGCAGCAGTATTTCTAGAATGAATGAATACATCGTCGCCTTTCCACGTAGACTCTGTCATTTGATTCTGATAACAGAATCCTGTGTAGTGCCAAGAAGACCGACAGATGCATTCAAGATAATGTTTGTGACGTCAAGGGCTCAGAGTCTAGTGAGCATCTAAGAGCTGTCACTAACCCAAAGCGCATAAAGTATGTGGGATCAGAAAGGTCAATGCATCTACCTCAGTGGGGGTGTGAGGGTGTCAGGGAAGGACTGATTAATATCTGTGTGCTCCCCCTGGGGTCTTGAAAGGTAAGCAAACACTCTTTAGACACTCACATGAATGGAGTTTATTCAAGGAAAAGGCTCTCTCTGTCAGTGCATACCTGGAGGTCTCATTGAAACACGGATTCTAATTCAGCAGGTGCAGAGTGGGGTGTGAGACTTTGCATTTCTTATACGTCCTGGGTGATGCTGACCCTGCGGGTCCAGGGACAGCCCTTTGAGTATCAAGACTCTGGGAAAAAGTCACAGTTAGAGAAATAGAAATAATCTATTATATCCAGAGCACGGTCTCCAACATGGTGGGCCTGTGCACCAGAGAACATTCAGGATGGGAGAAGGCAGTAAATATTAGAGCTTCTTTTATTTTCGTGTCCGCTTCTGAAAATGTCTATCTTTGTTTATGTTTAACATACATGGTATGTGAAAACATTAATGTATGTACAAGACATACAAACGTCTAAATACATGTTCATTCGAGGACAGGCTCAGGTTTTTAGTAATAGAGGTTGGTGTGGAAAGAACAAAATGATGGGTTAGGCAGGAGAAGGTGAGGCATGAGCTCATCTCATTTTTCAGATGAAGACACTGAGGCTCTGAGATGTCAAGTCATTTGCCCAGGTTTGCAAAGCTGAGCCCCAAATGCAGGCCTTCTGACTCCTAGTCCAGTGCTCTACCCTGGCCTCTGACCCTTGGGGCGCTTAGCTCGGAGAACAGAGCCATAAAATAAGTTAGGGCACCAGGGGGAGCTTCCCCTACAAATGCACTTTCTTTCTGACCTCGAATAAAACACAAGCAGAAAAGGAAAGTTGCAAGAGCCAGATTGTCTTACATAAGCATCTCATTTGAGATAAAACCTTCCTCGCTGGTGCCGTTAATCACCTTACCTCTTCCCTTCCCCTAGGAATCCCTGGTGACAGAGCAAGTGCAAGCTGTTTTGTGTCTGTGTTGCAGCTAGCTCAGGATCAATTAGTACTTCTCACAGAGCTGTCGTGTAGAGATACAGCAGGGGACGTGGACAAAGTCAACTGTTGCGAGACCATGGTGCACAGTTGAGTTGCCTACAAGCCTGTGGGGACACCACAATGGCGGTCACAGCTAATGGTGTCAGCCTGAGCTTTTTATTGTAACAGAAGAATGAAGCCATGGCCTGGTGGGGGTCTGGGGGAGGTCGACTATTAGCCCGGAAGTGCTGGTTTTGTTAGCTCTCTTGCAAATGAATGGACGACTCCCAGAGTGACACTGCAAGGCCTTCAGCAGCCCACCTCCTCCAGGGCTGTGGGGGAAGATCCAGGAAGCAGGCCCTGCAGACGTCCCGGGATTTCCGCTCAGTGTAATGCAAAGAAAAAGTACAGGCAACATTGAAAAACAATGAAAAAGTCTACTTGGGATGTGCTTGGCTCTGGCCTTTGCCTCTCTCCTTCCCAGCACTTGCTCCTTTGTTACTTTTGTTGCCCCTGTGGCCCTGCGGGGGGCCATGTGTTGATGTGGCATTGCAGACTCAGGACTTCTCAGAGGCTAGACTCTCCCGGGCCCCTTACCGGTTTGCATGCTGGGTTGTTCTCGAATACTTCATGCCGTGATTACAGACCAGACCTAAGGAGCTTATTTCTATTGACTGATGGGTGACTCAGTCATTCTTTTATTCACCCAGCTATTCACTGATTCCCTTCGGCAAGGAAGCCTTACCTAACGCCTACTCAGTGCTTGTCACTTTGGGAGATGTGGAAGAAAGGAAATAAACACCACCCTCACCATCCAGAGCCACTCGTAGATGGGGGCAGCTTGTTGCTGTCTGAGGGGTCGCATGCTGGCCTGGGGCAGGGGGGAACCAATAATGCGGAACTGATTTCTAGTTCCAGGCCCTGTAATCTGATAGCAGTGGGAGCTGGTACCCGGTAGGCTTAGCTATCTTGGGAGACACTGACAAACACAATAATGGAGGGGAGGAAAGTACTGGGTCAGCTCTATCCATTCTATCCATTATTTATTGACTATCTATCTATCTATCTATAATCATCTATGTATCTATCATACCTTTGTATGGATATACATATATACACACAGACACAGACAAATATATGAATATATACATACATATGTGTATATATACCTACATTTTAATTTTTTTCATGAAAACTATCCAGAGATATTAATTTCTATTGACTGATGGGTGAAATTAATATTTCTTTTTTTTAATGTTTATATTTGAAGGAGAGAGAGAGAGCGTGAGCAGGGAGGGGCAGAAAGAGAGAGGGAGATACAGAATCCGAAGCAGACTCCAGGCTCCGAGCTGTCAGCACGGAGCCTGACGTGGGGCTCCAACTCATGAGCCGTGAGATCATGTCCCGGGGCAAAGTCGGATGCCCAACTGACTGAGCCACCCAGGGGCCCCATGGGATATTAATATTTCTAATTCATAGCAAATTAACTTAAAGTTTAGAGATTGTGAAGAAAGAACTTGACGGAGCTACTCTGCACCCACACAGTTCTGGCCAAACCCAACACTATTTCTGAGAACCTGTCCTCACATGGCAGACACATCGCCCAGTTCTTCCCGCCTTACCATCAGTGTATTAACTGAATCCACAGAAAAAAAGCATGGTTGTTGTTATTTCAAACTTCTTTTGGTTACATGAGCTACTCATTTTTTTTTTCTTTTTATGCCCGGATTCGTTCATATCCTCTGGGTCCCTGTAGGAACACAGCGCAGCCCTAATTCCTCTCCCAAGGGCTAATCTCTTCTCAGCTGTGCCGAGGTGTGGCCATCAGGTAATAAATGTTTCCATGTTAATAATTCCATCTTAGAGTGTTTAGGTTTTAGACAATCCTCTTTCAATAGTTCAGAAATCATATTTTAGACCTTCAAGAGCACGTGTCTTATGTTATGCCCTAAAGTGCTCCGTAAATGTGATTTGAACATCTTGAAAAAAATATTTTCATGGGTAGCAATGGAAGCAAAGAGAAGCTTCAGCCTAATTCTGCTAGACATTTTCTAGGTTTCACATATCAACTATGTGCACACTTAGGTCTAAAATTTGAGAAGCCTATCTACTTGAGAGAGAAGGAAGGAGGGTATGATGAGGCACCAAAGCTCTTTCCATTTGCTCAGTCTTTGGAGGGTACACATTTTTCCATAAGTCATAGACCAGTGGCTCACCTCAGGGCATCTCAAGTTGGTTCAGTCCAGCCTCTAAGCTTTCCCACTCTGGTCAAAGAATAAATGTGGGTAAAGTAGTCACCATCCCACCAGATGCCCCACTTACTTAGTCTCTTAGTCTGCTTGGGCTGCCATAACAAATTATCACAGACTGGGTGGCTTAATGAACAGCAATTTATTTTCTCACACTTCCACAGGCTGGGGAGTACAAGATCAAGGTGCTGGCTGATTTGGTTCCCTGGTGGGAGCTCTCTTCCCGGCTTGCAGATGGCCACCTGCTTGCTGTGTCCTCACAACAAGAGAGAGTGATCTCTCTCCCTACCTCTTCTTATGAGACCACTAATCCCATCATGAGGGCTCACTCTCATGACCTCGTGTGACCCTCACTACCTCCCAGAGGCCCCGTGTCCAAATACCATCACATTGTGGATTATGGCTTCAACGTATGAATTTGGGGAGGACACCATTCAGTCCATAGCACTGGGGTTTAGTGTCCTGGGTATTTGTGGTGGACGGTGTCAGGCTGGAGAGGGGGATTGCTCATGCCACTGAGTTGCACCGTCTTGGAGCGACGTCTTGAGGTGTGGGTCAGCATCCCTGCTAGTGAGCGATTACAAGCGAGATGCCAGAAGCTACCAAAAAGAGAGCCTTCGCAGTTACCGAGAGGATGGGAATGAGAGTTCCCTGGTCCCTCAGAACAGCAGTGGGTAGGCTTATAGGATGAAGGAGGTGGCTTAGTTCCCTGGGGGCTTCCTGGGTCTCAGAGTGGCCCCTCATCTTTTGAAAGTCTGGAGATTTCTCTTCCAGCTCTTTCTTCACATTCTGTCCAATTCCTAGCATCCTGCCTCCTCCCTCCACTCTCCAGAGACACTACCTATTACATTCTTCTTCTGCATGTCCCTTCGTAATCGATCCCGACGATCCCGATTTTCAATAACAACATCAAGAGTAAGCTTCCCTTAGATGACCAGGAAGACATTTTCCATAAACAGTACCAGGAGTTTGGAGTAGGGAAGGGGGAAAGCATTTGTATTGGTATTTATTTTACTTTGATTTTGTTTATTATACGGTGAAGAGTGAAAAAAAACAATAAAAGTGCCCTTTTAAAATATCATTGACGTTATTTCTTAGTGAGACTCTAACTCTGAAAGAACCTACATACTATACTTTGACACCAATTGGTAAATTAGTAAAACCAAACCAAAATGCATTTCTAAGAAAGGCCATTCAAACACATGACATCATTGTTTTCCATGTGAAGACATCACTGACCCCTATAAATAAAATTGGATATCCCTTCCTGTCTGTGGCCATGGTACTTATCGCATACTTCTATTTTCGCATCTCTCACATTATCTTACGCTACATATTTTCCTATAAATTTCTTGCCCTAATCTGCAAATTCTTGGAGGGTAAAGCTCTGCTGTACTCACCGTGGTATACTTAGTGTTGAGCCAGTTACCAGAGACATGACAGTGGTTAATAAAAGTTTATTGGGGTGCCTGGGTGACTCAGTCAGTTAAGCGTCTGATTTCAGCTCGGGTCTTGATCTCCCAGTCATGAGATCGGGCCCTGAGTTGGGCTCTGCACTGGGTATGGAGGCTGCTTGAGAATTCTCTTCTTTCTCTCTCTCTCTCTCTCTCTGCCCCTCCCCCGCATGCTCTCTCGAAAAAAAAAAAAAACAAAATAAAGTAAAAGTTTATTTGTTGAAAAAAGTCCTTTGAAGATTACTTAAACACATCAGTTCATTCGTTCATGCAAAGGTTATTGGGCGCTTAATACGTGTATAGTAGGTATAGATGTTGTTAGTGTCACTTCCAAAACTGACTGGATGAGGAAATTCTTAACATCTTGTCAACTCTTCAGCCTTGCCATCTTGCCACTGCACAAAACAGCATTCTCTGGGCTTAGTTCAGTCCCTATGAAATACAAAACAGACCTGGATTCAAGTCACCACGGGGCCCTCATTAGCCAGGTGAACTTCAACAAGTTTTGTAACCAATGGACCCTAAATCCTCTTCTGAAAACAAATGGATTGTACAGGATGGCATCTTAGTTCACTTAAATTCATTTGTTCATGTGCAATCATGGTATGAAGATGCTTATAAGACGAGGGGAGATTTTAATATAAAGCTATACCGAGCGGCGCTGAGAAACAGTAATTCTATACCATTATAAAATTTGTCGTAATGCCACAAGGTGAATCTTTTTTTCTCTCTCAGTTTTTAGAAGAAATCTTAGAGGTCACATACTAGCTGGGACAATGCAGAATATTATCGAAAGCAATTCGTAAATTGAGCAGACTCTAAGACTCAATACCTTCTGTGAGATTTAGTGAGGTTTTTTTTTTTGGCTATTTTGGGGAGACGAAATTGGAAAATTACTGTGAGCTGACAAAGGAGAAATAGAAAAGTGAGTCTAGTCGTTAAAGTACTACCAAATGGTAGTTTTCATCAGATAAGTTTTGGTATGACTAGTTTTAAAAGGTGGGCTCATTCTTAGAAAGAAGAATCTGCAAATCCAATCATATATGTGCTCATGGTTTGCATCTCAATTATACATTTGCAGGCACTTTCCTGTCATGCTAATGAGGCTTTTGCCACTGCATGGCCCCGGTGACAGTTGGATCCACAAACAGCAGTTCATCAATTGATTGCAGGTGTTTCCCCTTGGAAAATAAAAACTGCATGTACAGACCACAAGGTGAGGGAAAATCGATTTTCAACTGCCACACAATCTGGTGAGTTCTGAAATACGGCTTTGGGAAACAAATGTTCTTGCTGCTGTTTTCATATATAAATGCATTCCATTTATAAAATATAGGACCACTGTCCTCAACAGCAATAAGGATTCCTAAGTTAAAAATTAACTACAGTGTACCTAAGAAGGGACAGAACCTTTTTTTTCTAATTAATAGAACATAAAATCTCAAAATATTAAATGGCATTGTCCATTGTTCTTCTTAAGGAAGAAGTCATTTGCATTTTTATTATATTTGAAGGTCCCTGTCGAACACATTTCTTAACGTACATAAAAGACCAGTTTGATTAGAAACCCCCCAATTTTGGGGTGCCTGGGTGGCTCAGTCGGTTAAGCGGCTGACTTCAGCTCAGGTCATGATCTCGCGGTCCGTGAGTTCGAGCCCCGCGTCGGGCTCTGGGCTGATGGCTCAGAGCCTGGAGCCTGCTTCTGATTCTGTGTCTCCCTCTCTCTCTGCCCCTCCCCCGTTCATGCTCTGTCTCTGTCTTAAAAATAAATAAAACGTTAAAAAAAAATTAGAAAAAAAAAAGAAACCCCCCAATTTCAATTTAGGCAGCTACCAGTAATGTATGTAACCTTGCATTCACCAAGTTTGGGATTTCATTTATACTTATATCTTATTTGAATTCTCAAGTAAATGCTTGACACAGTCATGTGTCATCGGACCCCCTTTCCCAAAGGAGGTTTTCTTCTCTACAAACATCTAGACTTTTAGCGTAGAACCTTGTTTTTCTCCTAATTGACCTGTCTGCTTTTATCCTTTCTTACCACAATTGGCTGTGGATGATTTCACCAGCCACAACTTCTGGCAACATTTTTCACACCTCGGCCCAGCTGTCTTAGAGTCTAACTAAGCATGTTCTTCCACCCAAAAATATTGCAAATGTTGAAATATTTTCTTTGAAAAATAACTGTACGTGTGGGGTTACTTGTGGATAATAGCTTGCATGTTCTGTGATACACAAGTAAACACAAAACATAAACATCGATACATTTCAAAATGTATTCATGTTCACATAACTCTTGATAACCCAGAAACCTAGGGGTGAGTTTCCACCCATGTTTCCTAGTTTCAGTATGTTCTGTATAAGGACTATGTACAAATTATTCATTACAATATAATCATGTTCCCAAGTTTACCCATTACTTTTAGCTCTAGATCTAAGACAGTGTTCCTTAACCCTCAGCATGACTGGCGTTTGGGGCCGGATGAGTCTTTGTTGGAGGGTTTACCTTGTGGGATGCTTGTTCCTGGACTCTGCAAACCGGATGCCAAGAGCAACCCCTCTTCCTGCGCTCCTGGAGTCTTGTCTCCAAACGTGCCCTGGGAAGCAGAATCATGCCATTTGAGGACGATTGACCTACAGCCTTTATTGGAGAAAGTCTTTGAAGCTCCTCTCTCACCGCATATTTTGCAACAATTGGCAGTTGGAGATAAAGACACAGAGATTCTGATGCTCATTTCTGTCAAATTTTGAGGACCTTGACAATTCGGGAGAGACCACTCTGAGTTAGGACAGGACTCATCAATTTGACTTGTTCTTTCTGACTGTTTCTTTGATATTGGACATTTTTTTTTAAATTCTGGAGATTGGTTTCCTCATTTATTAATAGAGGTAGTGAGTGAATAGAGAATCCTATATTCTTCACAACACAGCAATTCTATACTATCGCTTTGCACATTTATTTTAAGGATGAATGGGGGTACCTGGAACAATATCAAATATTTGAAGTTAAAATATCTGCAGAACTTTAAGTACTACCCGTTAAGGTCATTCCTCACGTCTGCCAGTCCATTACCTTTCTGTCCCCTGCTGTAGGCCCAATTTGAAACTCGCTCTTTCCAGAAGCTCTTTCCTGATTAAGTTGACCCTAATTCCAAATTGTGTAAGTCTTCCTTTGGAATTTTCTTCAGAGCCAGTTTATGAGTCATTCAAGGAAATAAGTCTCATTACTTTATAATCACACCTCGTTTGGGACCCCAAATAGAATTTCATAGCCTGATCACTCACTTAATTCACTAGCTTTGGCTCCAAAAGACTTTTACTGTTTCCAAAACAAAGTTGGTTTGCCAAAGTTGAAGATTTGTCAACTTTGCACGGACTGGAAAGGTGGTGTTGCAGACTCTGAAAACAATCACAAAAGAGAACTTTCATAAAATTTGAGCCACAGAAGACTGTGGGGTTGACAAAGTGAAAAGAATCACTTTGGATGCGGGCGACTATCATCTGAGTCTTTTATATCAGTTTGAAAAATCTATCCCGCAAGGATTTACACACCATATATGTTTGTAGGAGGTTATCGATCCTTATGTGGCTATTTTGCCATAATTATTGTGTTGCTTTTATCCTCCACTTTCTTGCCCTTCTCTGGCTCTGATCGCTCTCTTGGCTTATCCACAACCTTAGTTAAATCCAACTGTTCTTAACTTGTGTTTTTTCCTGTGCATTTTAATATGGCCAAAGTAAAAGGACACATCGTCTTGACTAGTCTCATTTGAAATCCCTAACCATGAACCCCAAGGAAGCATTTAATTCTATGACAATCTTCCTCTATTTCCCTAGTTCACGGATCCATCTTTCTACTGATCTAGACTCTCCTTTCTTGTTCTCTTTTTCTCTTTTAAACCCTTGCCGCCCCCTCCTTCGAGTTCACTTTTTCTCTCCTTGCCTACTCAAGGGCATTCTAGGACCTCTTCCTTCCTCTTCTCTCCCTTTTTACCGGCCTCGCTTCTGTTTCACACCCACTTTATTTTCTATGACCACTATTTACTCCCTGCATCAGAACGCTGGCCTTTTTGCTGTTCATCAAATCTGCCAGGCACATCATTGCCCTTGAATGTCGTCTCTGTCATCTGCGCGCTCAGCCTGGAATCACAAGGCTGACTCCCTCAGCTCCTTCAGCTGGTCCTCAGTGCCACCTTCTCACCAAGGTCATGCATCCCTCACTCCTGCGTCTAAATTCTTTTTTAATGTTCATTTCTATTGAGAGAGAGAAAGAGAGAGAGAGGGAGAGATTGTAAGCAGGGGAGGGGCAGAGATAGAGGGAGACAGAATCTGACGCAGGCTCCAGGCTCTGATGTGTCAGCACAGAGCCCAACATGGGGCCTGAACCCACAAATGGTGAGATCGTGACTTGAGTGGAAATCTGACACTTGACCAACGGGGCCCCCCGGGGTTCCCTCACCCCTATGTCTAAAACTGCACCTAGTCACACCATCCCCAGCACCACAGCGCCCCCTCCTGCCTGTTCTCCCAACGTTCTCCTCTATCTGCCCAGTTTTTAAAGCCTTTACAACATTTAACATATCATAGAACTTAAATGGTATTATAATTTCATTACTTAGTTCTTATTGTTTGTTTCCCCCAGGACAACATGAAGGAAGAAAGTTACAATTTTTTTTTTCTGTTTTATTCCCCTGTTCTATTTCAAGGGCCCAGACTTGTTCCCAGCCCAGAATAATAAGAGGTCAGTGAATATATATGTATGTATATGTGTGTGTGTGTGTGTATATATATATATATATATATATACAACAATTAAATTTCAATGAAAATTTACCTCTGAGATATCAGTAATGCTATGTCTCTCAGTGAATTCAAATTTGCTTGAGGTCAGGAATTGTACTCCTTTGCTCACGACCTTTGTAGAACAATTAGAACATATTTATACATATAGAAGGGGCTCAATAAATGCTTCCCAGATGATGAACATTTACAAATATAATCTTTTCAAAGCTCATCTCAGTGTGGAGTTAGTCTATCAATACACCATTTTCAGAACATTGAGTACAAATGAAACAGACACACACATGGCACAATGATCTCGGATAATGTAATGTTTCTCTGTTTCTTTTATTGACTAGCAATTATAACAATGCGAATGTCACCGTGACAATATGTACGACGGGTAGACAGAAACACTGGTGCAAAACCTTGAAATGATAAACATTTTCCTGAGAATTATTTGACAACGTTCTCTGTGGAGACGGTGATAACTGAATTGACATTCATAAGCTAGTAGTGAAAGTTAGGGAATCGATGAAACAAAACTTGATTTTTCTTAGAAAAGTGTAGAAAAATGGATCACCCTTGTGTCACATTTGCACAATCCTAGCAATAAAAGAGGCAGCTGAAGCATGGAGGCTGCATACGAACCTTGATAATTGATCACACCCAAGTTGGGCGTTTGGGGCAGGCATTGGTACCTATGCTAACTGAGCAGGTCAGATACACAATTTTTTTTAAATAAATGGGCAAGTGTGCCTACATTTAATTTTTTTTTAATGTTTATTTATTTTTGACAGAGAGAGAGACAAAGCATGAGCGGGGAAGGGGCAGAGAGAGAGGGAGACACAGAATCGGAAGCAGGCTCCAGGCTCTGAGCGGTCAGCACAGAGCCCGACGGGGGCTCGAACTCCCAGACCGTGAGATCATGACCCGAGCCAAAGTCGGAGGCTCAAATGACTGAGCCACCCAGGCGCCCCTCAGATACACAATTTCTTAACCCCAGTGAGGATGAGTACAAACAGAAACTGTCACAGGCCATTTTTTGAGCATTTTTGCTTTTCATTGACAAAAATTATTTTAAAAATTAGGCAGTAAATGAATACTCTGCCTTTATCCTCGGCCTAATTCTTCTCCCACATCCAGAGGTGACCACTTTTCATCCTTGAGAGGACCCCTTCCAAACCCATTTTCCATGCAATTAGACATATGGGTGTGTGTTCATAAGTGTACATGCACATACACGAATACACACACACACACACAGGTTTTATGTTTAGGTAAGTACGGCATATGGTATATATTAGTTTGTGGTTTATTATTTTCTCTAATGCTGTGTTTTGGAGAGGTGTATTTGTCATTACCTGTAAATCTATCTCTTTTCTTATTGAGGTGTAATTGACATAGAACATTATGTTAGTTTCAGGTGTACAACATAACGATTCAATATTTGTATACACTGCAAAATGATCACTGTAGTTAACATCCGTCACCTCACATCGTTAGAGCTTTTTTATTTCTCGTGCTGAGAAATTTTAAGATCGACTCTCTTAGCAACTTTCAAATATGCAATAAGGTGTCATTAACTGTAACCGTCAGGATGCACATTATTACATCCCATGGCTTATTTATTTTGTAACTGGAAGTTTGTACCTTTTGACCCCTTGACCCATTTTGTCACCTCCCCACCACCTGTCTCTGGCAACCACCAATCTCTTCTCTGTATGTTTGAACCATTTTTTTTTTATTACACGTGTATGTGAGAGCATACATAATTTGTTTTCTCTATGTGTTTTGTCTCACTTACCGTAATGTCCTTGAGGTCCACCCATGTTGTTGCAAATATCTCATTCTTTTATAATGGTTACATAATATTCTATAGAAGTAACACATCACAATTTATTCGATTATTCCTATCTTGATACACTTGTATTGCTTCTAGCTTTTTGTATTTAGATCCAATGGGAATTAGATCCAACTTATAAATGTGTGTATATGCTTCTGAAGGACAGACCCTTCAGAAGCAAGACTGTTGGGTCAAAGAGAATGTGACCTTTACATCTGATGGAAGATGCTAAATTATCTCCCTGAAAGTTCCACTAATTTATGTTCCCATCAATATTATGTGAATTTATATTGTGCCATTTTCTCACCATTGCTAGATATGATTTTTTTTTTTTTTTAATTTTCCCAATCTGATAGGTGGGAAAGGACAACTTCTGGGTATTTTATATTTCAGTTCTTTTCATATTAGATGAGTTTATGGGTTTTCTTTTTTTGTATACCTATTGGGAGATGCACACTTTACTTCAGAATGTGGTTGGGCAAGAAAAAGAACTTACAAGTAGAGACACCGCATCAGTGCTGATCAGCTTTATCTCCTATTAGAATTGCTCGGGTCTTTCAAGTTCATTCAGCTGTGTATTAGCAGTGATGTCTGACCACACCCTCAATGTGTTAATTATTCCAGGGTGGAACCACAGAAACATTTTTTTTTTCTTATTTCTCATGTAAGCTGAAATTTTGGGAAGTCTATTTAGTCTTCTGGTTTCTGCCCAGTCTCTTGGGTGATGAGGTCAATTTGTCAGGACGTGGGCTTGTGTAGATGGATTACAGATTCTTCCATAGATCGATGACTTGGGGCCACTTTCATGGTGTGGCTCAGGTTTCCAGACGTGGCCAGATTACCTAATCTATGTCACAGATAGTTTATGTTTACTTTCTAAGTAAGAGGACATGTGCTGCATTTATTTTGGAACTTATTATCTCTCTCTCTCTCAATTCTTATTTATAGACGTATACACTAATATATTCACATAAAATGTAAAATCAAGTAGGGCGGTCAAGTTCTGGGGTTTCAGGTTCCACTGCATGACCCTGGGTATCTAAAGACCAAATATAGGACCAAAGCAAAAATTCCCTTGGCATTAACCACGTGGTGGTATTGCCCTTCTCTTGAAAGTAACTCTTCAGTGCACCTGCTGGTCTTTGTAAGTGTTCTGCTTATCTGCCAACGGCAGAACGGGTTATCCCCAAACTCATGTTTAAAACAACAGCATTAATTTCGTTCGATTGCTAATTTGCATCTTTGTCAGGGTGAGATGGAGAGAGCTCACCGGCGTCCTACACGGTGTCAGCTGGGACAGGCGGCTCCATGGGAAAGGGACGGGGCCCCCAGGATGGCTTCTGCACACGGCTGACCAGGGGGTGCTGCTGGCAGGTTCTCTCCATGTGGGGCTTGCCTCAGGGTTCCCCTCCCACTTGGTGGTGGTTGTGTTCAAGAGCCGCCTATGTCTGAAGGCCTGGGCACAGGAATCAGCACAGCATCACTTCTGCTGTACCTAACTGCTCCAGCGGACCCAGAGTCCAGGTTCAAAAGTAGGGAACAATCCCCCCATTTCTAGATTGGAAGACATTCCAATCCATTTGGGCCCTGTGTTTAAAATGCCGCATAAAACCAAATCCCTGTTTATAAAATTTCCCATGCGTTCACGTGAAATAAACTTTGGTGTGTTGTACAGAACTTTTCATCCCAAACCTGAGTTTGGGCATGTGAAAATAAGGCCAGATTCAGAAGAAGGTACTGCCATGAACACAGCAGGCATATACATATTGTTACTGAAATTTATCTACACCTCAAAAAAACCATCTTTACTCCCCTTGAGTGCTCATAGGACATCTGAGGAAGTGAAAATAAAATTCGCTGGATGCGTTTTTTGAAAAAAAACCATACCTTCACTACATGCGCTTGGTTATGATTTATTTTATGAGTCTGTTAAAGATTTCAGAGCTGATGAAGTGAAATATCTCTGGTCAGTTGGTGACATCCGCTTAAAATAATGAGCAGAAGATTTTATTAGTTTATTTGTACCTCAAATCTCTCTTATTTATTCAATGTGCATTAGGGAGATTTCACCGAGGGATTTTGTTGGCACATTTATCAAACAAATGTGAACATTAAAGGGTATTGGTCTGAAAGCAGTTCATTCTACAAACCACATATAATGATATGCTTTTTGGTCAAATTACAGAGCCTCAGTTGGCTTTAAACTTTTTGACTTTTTTGTTAGTTGAGCCTCTGTAATAAATATTATAAAGTGCAAATATATTTGTGAGCTAATATTAAAACTCACTCCATTTTTCCCCCAAGAAATTCATCTCAGGAGCTGCTATACGCTTCTTGAATTGTTTTAATATAACAAAGCAAATGTCATCATCTTTTTTTGTTTGTTTGTTTTGTTTAGCATGGCTCTCTTCAAAAGTATGCTGAGGGCTTGTGAAATACAATGTTCAGAGGACAGGACTAGAGATTATAAATGGCGTTTTCAACTATTTTCTGACTGCATTAGCACATTTTGAAATGGATTGAATAGAATTCCCGATCCAGGCAACTTTTTAAAAATACAGGATCTACAGAATGGGTAGATTGTTTGTATAAGATAATGATGCCATGGATTTTTTACAATGTAACAAAATCTATTAACATTAAGAAGTCAACCCCCCCCTCCCCAACATAAGAAATGTTATCACTTTGTAATTTACCACCTTGACTTTCAGTAGAGCTAGCTCTTCCTTTGAGTTTTGGAAATGTCTTAGATTTCCGAATTGTTTGTTTTGTTATTTTTTTAAATTTTTGGCTGTACTGCTCATTCTTCTTAATCCTTCTCACAGAATCATGCATGTAATCTTCGTAAAGAGGCAGCTACTGCAAGTCGGTTGACAGACAATCTAGCGAAGCTTTATTGCCTTAGATGATGTTTGTGGATAGAGCCCTATTGGTTTTCCTTACAGTGATCTTATTTGCTAATGGCACATTTTTGTCCGGTCAGGGTTTTCCAGATAAGTGGAACCGGAAATGTGTGCACAGGGTGTGTGTGTGTGTATGCAAATAATATGTATTCATTATAAGGAATTGGTTCACATAATTATGGAGGCTAAGTCCCCAGATCTGCTCTCTCCACGCTGGAGACCTAGCAAAGCCTGTGGTACATAATTCAGTCCGAGTTTGAGGACAGTAAATCCCAGCCCCAGGACAGGAAAAGATGAGAGGAGGGGTCTAACTCTAACAGTGAGTCAGAGAAAAGGGTCAGATTCCTCTCTGCCCTTTGCTCTGTTCAGGTTTTCAAAAGCTTGGATGGGGTGGGTGGGGCACACAATCTACTGAGTCTACAGATTCAAATGTTAATCTTATCCAGAAACAGCCTCAGGGACATACCTAGAAATAATATTTCATCTGGGTACCCACAGCCACCCAGGTGGGCATAAAATTCACTCTCCCAATTCTCTTTTCTACTGTCTCTGAGGTTCTGTCATCACTTGTTTCTTAAGCATCAGTTTCTTTTTACCTTGTGAAACTGCCTCCAAATCCATACAGGAGAAATGCAAAAATAAGCTACAGCTTTACAATTTGCTTAGTTTAATTGTAACTGGAGCATAAAATATCACACAAGAGGAGGCATTATTTACCTAGGCTGCCATTTTGTTGATGGCTCTCTTCTCTTCTCTTCTCTTCTCTTCTCTTCTCTTCTCTTCTCTTCTTTCTCTTCTCTTCTCCTATGCAGAAGCTTTTTAGTTTGATGTAGTTCCCATGTTTGTGTATTTTTTAATTTAATTTAATTTTAGTTTAGTTTAGTTTAATTTAGTTTATTTTCAATGTTTATTTTGAGAGAGAGATAAAGAGAGAGAGAGAGAGAGAGAGCGGGGAGAAGGAATACCAAGCAGGTTCCATATCGTCAGCACAGAGCTCCATGTAGGGCTCGAACTCATGAACCGTGACATCATGACCTGAGCCGAGATCAAGAGTTGGACGCTTAATCCACGGAGCCACTCAGGTGCCCCCTCTCCATGTTTGTGTGTTTTAAAAAAACAGGTCTGATTTAGTAAGAATGTAAGTATGATATGAGGTATGTAGGATTTCTGTTTTACAGATAGGAAAACCAATAGTTCCTAAAGTCCAAAGAGTTTGATTTATGAATCTGGAAATTCTTGTTTTTTTCCTTCTCAAGAACTTAGAAATTTCCCGTAAAAATTTTAATTATAATAAATTCAATTTATTTTTTATGACTCTTTATTTTTCATGGGTACAAAATATCCATACATTTTGTCATTTTTCTAAGCTCTCCTCCCTTTTCCTCAGTAAATTGGAAGGAGACACTGCAGAGACACTTGACATTTCAAAGCTGAGTTTTGGCTACTGGGATAAATGTGGGGGGGGGGGTCTCTTCCTTGTTGTCCCCACAGTCGGTAAAGTACCCCTGCATGTTTCATAGTATGGTAACAGCCTACGCTAGATTAACGTTTCGTGTGGAATGCTTTACAATAAAAGGCAGATAGTAGTCTGTCAGAAGCACAGGAAAAAAAAAAAATTAGAAAGCAGCAAGCCGCAGGAACCATATCTTAGCAGAGGTAAAGCGAAAACTTTAGAACTAAAAAAGGTTTCTGTCAGAAAACGTGGTTGTCCTCAGTAGACGTTTACTCCAAAGATGAAAGAGCTACTTTCTTTACAGGGTAAATGGTTTCCCCAAGACCTCACTGACACCACAGCAACCCAGCTTTGAATGACCAGATTGTGATGTTGACGCTTATGACACTTTCCTCTGCCGTGTGTCTTCATTCATTCTCCAAGAACCGTTCACTGAGCAACAACTTTATGGGCACGGGGTTGCATGAGGTACTCAGGATTCGGTAATAAACAATGACTAAAAAGACAATGTCTGATCTTAAGGAGCTGCTAGGATAGAGCAAGATTGGGTACGAAAGCAAGCTCCCATTGAAATAAGTTTTTTTTTTTTAAAAGGTTTTTAAATGTTTACTCGTGTTTTGAGAGACAGATGAAGACAGAGCGTGCGTGGGGGAGGGAAAGAGAGAGAGGGAGACGCAGGTTCCGAAGCAGGCTCCAGGCTCTGAGCTGTCAGCATAGAGCCTGATGTGGGGCTTGAACCCACGAATGGGGAGATCATGACCTGAGCCAAAGTCAGATGCTTAACTGACTGAGCCACCGAAGGGCCCCTGAAATAAGTGCTTTTGAACAGGACACGAGACTGGAGAGGTTTCCCAGGGACAGATGGTGAGGGTTTGTTTACCATCCCATGCCATTTGGGCTTTGGATGATGTAGGAGTGCTGAAAATACAGACTCCCTCATTGGCCTGTCCTCTTGTTCATGTTCCCTTGATGACGTCTCCTGGGACTGTGTGTTCTGGGCCTCCTGAAGATTAATATACATAGCTTAGAAATGCCTGCCAAGGCCAGAATTGGGGGGAAGTTTGTTTTGGCCTGCCATGAATCTGTTAGAGATAACATGGTCGGTCCCCTTCCCAACTCACAGGGTTCGGTCCCCTTCCCAACTCACAGGTGGAGCCACAAGGTCTCATTAAAGGTTAGCAGGCAATTAGGAGTGTCCAGGCCCTTTAAGACGCATGTGAACACTTTGATCTCACACACTGCCTTTCTGCGCATTCCCTCTAGAAGATCTGTGGACCAATGTCAGGGCTTTTTGGAGAACAGCGACACAACTGCTGTTGCTCATCCTGGGCTAGACCCCTGCTCCCTCAGGGTCAATGAGTTACCTTGCACAAAACTCTGTGTGAACTCAATGGAGTGGGCCGCTTCATTGTCCCATCTTTCCTGTCCCTCCCCCCCACCCCTTCTAGCCAGTGATGTGGCACCAGCATAGGGTTTTTACTCAAGAGTGAAATGAGATTTTCACTTTGGAAGTAGAACAAGCTACGCTATGGGGCGAATGTGTACGAGTGGCCAAGAGAGGCCATTGTTGCCATAAGCTAGGTTGGGGGGCGGGCGGTGACTGTAGTCTGAAGTGAGAGACGGTGGGTATGGGAAAATGGGCCTATTCAGAGGATGTCTTGGAGAGAGAATTTGGAAAACTGGGTGATTGTGTAAGTGTTGCAGCTGAAAAAGAGAAGGAAAAAAAGGTTAACCCCAGGCGTAGGAAGCAGATAACTGGGTGAATAGTGATACAATTTTTCTTTAAAGAAAGAAGAACGTATTTTGAGGCAAGACTACTGTCTTTTTGTCCACATGGGCATGTACCTATGTTTTAACCAGATGGATTGTCCAGTAGAAATGGAATATAAGACTCCGATCTACAGGAAAAGTTGGGTTGTAGAGATAAACTTGGGGTCCACGCCCAATTAATGAGACCAGACAACTTAACTCCAGCTGCCTGGTGTGTAATAACGGAGAGGAGCGACTGGGACAGGTTTTAAAGTTTGGGGGACCTTTCTAGCTAGTTCTTTTTTGGTTTTAATGTTTCTCCCAAAAGAGATGGGATTTCTGAAAGTACTTAAGTAGAATGAGGTGGGAGTGTAAGCATGAATTCAGCCTGAAGTTCGTTTAACTGACAATTGGATGTGCCATTGCACTAATGATCAAAATCAAACAAAATAAAAGCAAGATAGCTGAGTTTAAAGAAAAGCAAGAGTGCTGTCTACTGGATAGTGTGTCGCAAGAAAAGGATTCCCAAACTGCCAAGTGCTGTTTTCATCTGCTGCCTGCTGTCATTCTAACTTACCCCCTATGCATTGGAGATTTCCAGAAGGCATCCTAACTGACTTCTATATTGCTAATTGCAGAAAACACTGCACTGCCTTCTTCTTTTTAAGACATTATTTCCTTCCCCTTCTTCAAATTAAAGATAAAATCTTTTTTCAAGCCAACATTTCTGACAGAATTTTAAATGCTCATGGGGCATTAAGATGCAGTTGAAGGAAAAGAAAGTAAAAGAAAAGAAGTAAATGTAAAATGCCTTGTCTATATAAAGAATTAGAAGTGCATACAATATGTTGCTGTTGACTTTGGGGAAGCATCTTAACGCACTTGAATGATTTTTTTCCCCTAAATATTTACCGATTGATGTACATTCCAGCCAATTTAAGAGATGAGGCTGGGAAATTAGGGTCATTTACTGATTTGTGAGAATAAGTAGCTAGCAGCTAGCATCCAGTGACAATGACGATTTTCTAAGGTTTAACCAGGCACTTGGGTACACCCGTTCTTCCCCACAGAGCCTCGAGGATTCTATTTCTGCTCTCTCTTGAGCTTAGGATGGCAATCATGATAAATTGTATCATACCGTGAGGTGGTTTGTGATGAAAACAAATTTCCACTAGGGACTGTAACACAACCTCCAAACTCAGGCTCTGATAAAACACTTAGAAATGTACACTTGTCTCCTCTGTCCTCCTCCGTTCTTTCTCTTTGTCTTTGTTGAAAACCAAAACAAAATTACAAACAGAGAACGAAGATGTGTGTTGGTAACAGGAATCTTTTTTCTGTATGGAGATTAGAGTTTTGATGATTTTATCTGTCTGATTCTATCTTTATTTTTATTTATTTATCATCTATCTAGCTCATCTAATTTTTTGAAGTTCAATTTTAAAGTGGAAAAAGTGCGAAATGAAAGGACAGGGACTTGAAAATGATGGATAGGGCAAGTCGTGGAGTTAGGGGAGCTGCAGATTTCTTTAAAAAAAATAGATGATGGCTTTCTGTTGGGAATGGACAATTGTACACTTACACAGTTCCCTGTAGATATAGCACCGTGGTTAGTGTGTTGGTAGATTATGTTTATTGGAAGGACTAATTTTATTTCATCACTTGAAGGCACAGTCATTGTGGGATTAAATGGGTCGCCTCCTTGTTTGTGGATTAAGCCTGCTATTTGGTCAGAGTGAACAAATTGGTCTTCCGAAAGGAGAAATGCAATGACCTGCCAATTTTCATGATTCAATTTCTTGCTTTCAATCATTGCAGCTGTGTGGTATTCTTGTCTTTCTTCTCCCCAGAGTCTACTCAACACCTTGGCAGATTCCTTCTGTGACATATCTTTATACTCTGGAAGGACGCTCATGGAACTCTGAAAACATTGGAAAAGCTCAAGATGTAGTTCAGGCTACTCTGCACATGAATATGGGTCCCTAGGCCATTTCTTAAATTGAAAATTTCCCAGTTAGGCAGCTCCAAAGAGTCTTCGACAAGGCAACTGGATTACTTTGTGGGCCTTTAGAAGAAGTGGGATTATATTAGTTGTTGCTTCCTGACTGTTGCTCGCTCATTTATCAATTCACTCATTCTTCCAACAGGCATTTACTCTGAGTTTACTGTGTGGCCTGAGCACTGGGGGATTTACAAAGAAATACAATACTTGGACTTCACTTCCCAGGAATTTACGGTCTTATTCTTTCTATTATGTATTCTTATGCAAGATCCCAGCCTATTCTAAGAGGTTAGGTGACTCTGAGTCACATACCTAGACTAGGGTCTTTCTGTATCCCATTAAGTTTGAAAGGAGTCTGAATACGGAGAACAATTATGGGAAAATATAATGGGTGAAGAGAGAAAAGTATACAAAATAGATGCTTATCTGACCTTAATTATCCAAGGATACAGGAGTGCTGATTCATAGGGACACTTGTACCCCAATGTTTATAGCAACACTGTCAACATTAGTCAAATCATGGAAGGAGCCCAAATGTCCATCAACTGATGAATGGATAAAGAAAGTATGGTTATATATACGATGCAGTGCTACTTGGCAGTGAGAAAGAATGAAATCCTGCCATTTGTAACAACGTGGATGGAACTGGAGGGTATTATGCTCAGTGAAATAAGTCAGTCAGAGAAAGACAGATAACATATGCTTTCACTCATATGTGGAACTCAAGAACCTTAACAGAAGACCATGGGGGAAGGGAAGGGGAAAAATAGTTTCAGAGAGGGAGGCAAACCATAAGAGACTCTTAAATACAGAGAACAAACTGAAGGTTGATAGTGGGGGGTGGAGGAGAGGGAAAAATGGGTGATGGGCATTGAGGAGGGCACTTGTTGGGATGAACGCTGGGTGTTGTAAGTAAGTGGTAAATCATGGGAATCTACTCCCGAAATTAAGAGCCCACTGTATACACTGTATATTAGCTAACTTGACAAAGATTATATTGAAAAGAAAAAAAATAGATGCTTATGAAGGCCGAGCATGTTATGGGCTGAATTATGTCCCTCACGAAATTCATATATTGAAATCCTAATACCCAGTACCTCAGAATGTGATCGTACTTGGAGACAAGATCTTTTACAAAAGTTATTAAGTTAAAATGAGGCCATTAGGGTAGACCCCAATCTAATATAACTGGCATCCTTATTAAGAGAGGGGTGGGTCCTGACTCACAGAAAAGGAAGATGTGAAGGCACAGGGGGAAGACGGCCATCTACGACCCAAGGAGAGAGGAGACACCAAGCCTGCCAAGTCCTTGATCTTGGACATCCAGCCTCCACAACTGTGAGAAAGTCAATTCCATTGTTTCAGCCACCCAGTGTGTAGTACCTTGTTATAGCAGCCCCAGCAAACCGATACAGCACGGGACTTGGCAAGTCACTGAGAAATAAGTATGGAGCAAATATTGCATCTGTGACATTATAGCAAATGTTGTGTGGTAAACATGAATTTATCCAGGACTGAAGCTACTTGATATTCAGTTCTCAGACAAGAACACTACGCATTAGGTGCCTGGAGAACACACACACACACACACACACACACACACACAGGAACCTACAGTCAGGCGGGAAATGGCTGTTAAGATTGGTAGGGTTGGTAGTTGGGAATAAAGGATAAAGTGTGGGGAAAAGTCACAATAATTGCAAAGATAATAATGACAATGGCAGTTGCCTATATTTAGTGACTTCTCTATAGCAGGTAGAGTATTCTGCATTGTAACGTCCTCTTTATTAGAGACTTTTATTTCTTTCTTTTAAGTTCATTTATTTATTTATTTATTGACAGAGAGAGAGAGAGAGAGAGAGAGAGAGAGAGATTGAGAGGAGAGAATGAGCAGGGGAGGGGCAGTGAGAGAGGGAATGAGAGAATGCCAAGCAGGTTCAGTGCTGTCGATGCAGACTCTGACTCGGGGCTCAATCTCACAAACTATGAGATCATGACTTGAGCCAAAATCAGGATTTGGACGCTTCACTGACTGAACCACCCAGGCGTCCCCTAGACTTTTATTTCTGTTTTGGTTGAGGATCTGAGGCTCAGAGAGTTAAATCTTTTATTCACCTAAGATCCCACAGCTAGTATATTGATATGGGTTCTCATGGGTAAAGGGACAGAGGTGGCACCTGCCTTTCTTCTTAGAGGCAGCAGGTGTTTTCCAAGATCCCCCAGCCCCAAGAAAGGTTAGGTCTGCTCCTCAGGGCTCCTTCATGCTGCTGGGTAGACAATGGGTTCTAATGACTACCAAGAGCTCAGAAATCCACACTGGCCCATCATGGCTGGAGCTGTCCTGGAAAAGTTTTCTTGCTCTGGCCTCTCCTAAGTATTTCAGATATTTAGGAAATTATCGTACTCTTCCTCCTCCTGAAACCACCCAGTCCCTTGGAGATGGCTCACAAAAGATTTCTCCTTTACCCAACTCTTTAAAGCTTTAGGTAGGAATTGTTGCTAAGGTCTTTACAAGGTCATAGCCAAAATATGCGAAATAGGCAGGAGGACCACATATGAATTTGCATAAAAATATGCCTTGAATTTGCATTTAAATGCATTTTAATTTGCATAAAAGTCTATTATTATGCCTTTAGAATATAAATTTTATAATTGTTCTTTTTTAAAGCTGTCATTTATTTTTCACCCTTTCCCCCTCCTTTTCAGTTCTTACCAAGATTTTTGCGTTCTGGGGGTGCCTCCTTTCATGACCCAATCACGATGTCACGGAGGTGCCCCTGCTTTTACATAAAGAGCTCATGAGGAGGGATGCCGGCCCCAGAAAATCCACTTACACACTTGTCTTCCCTTTTCCTGTCTAGTGTCTGCCCTCTTCAGTGAATGTTAAAACCACCGCTGTCAAAGAAAAATTGCATCAGATGCAGTTCAACAGGAAAGGGAGACTTTGGTCAAGACCACTGCAACAGGAGAGAGACAGAGCTCAGTTCTTGAAACAAAAGAGGGGGGAGTTAAGCACTGGGGAATCTAGTTTAAAAGCACTGGAGGACATTAGCAAGATGCTGGAGGGATGCTATTAGGCATCTGCGTTTGCCAGTTGGTGCTCCTACTGTCCCATAGAGACTGGGGAACAGAGGTACCACCTCCCCTTAATACATGTTAAAGGGATGGCTTCCAGGTCCTTGAGAAAGACAGTCCTGGGTTGTAAAACTGGCAAGAGGCTGAGAGAAGATTTGCACCTCAAAGAGCAGAGAAAGAATTTACAATTATGAGTTTGCTACCTTAAGTGCTCTGAGGGAAGTGAGATCAGGGACCAGAGGCAGAAGACCCCTGTTTAAAGTTTAGCTGAATTGAAGGGAATGAAAAACCCCTCTTGGTCCATGCAGGCAGGAATAAAGTCAGTCACTAATTATATGGGAAGCCATTAAGTCTCTTCCTCATCTTCAGACTTACTGCCTCCTCTCATTAGCACCTCTGATATGTAGTACTTCTCAGTTTATTTTTTATTAATGTGGAGGGAGAAAAATGTCACAGCATGAGGCTTACATCTGGAGCTCAACGCAAATAAGTACTTCTCAAGACTGTGGCAAACAGGTTACTTTACAAGAGTCCCTCGCCTACCAACTAAGAGCAATCAAGGAACTTTCTCATTTTAGGCATTTGGGAAGGACAGTGGTCTTTTTCTCCTCCTGAGGTCCCCCACAGAAAATCTCTGCTGACCACCATGATGATGTCAACCAGCACTGAGCTACTCTTCTGCAGAAATTACTGGTTTTGATGCTAACACATGATGCCCTTTATGAAGTTTCACTCATAGGGTACAGAAGAGCTGGACAAGAGGACATATTGCACAGAAGGGCAGAGTGAGGGGACGAGGTGAGATGACTTTCCTAGGGTCACCCAGCTGATGATACTTAAGGGAAATGAAGTGATTTACAGTATAGCTCTGCCACTTACTATATGACCTTGACCAAGACACTCAGCTTCTTCTCTGTGGCTGATTTCCCTCATCTATAAGATTTCCCTCATTTATAATAATAACCAAAATCGTAGGACGGTTGGGGGGAATTTGGTGAGAAATAAATTCGTGTCCAGCCTGCAGAAGACCCCTTGGTACATAAGAAGCACTGGATAAACTTTAGCAATTGTGGTTTAGCAATTTGCCAGCTATATCTTCTTTCTGCCTAATTCTAAAACTCATGCTTTTTAAAATTTTTTTTAATATTTATTCATTTTTGATAGACAGAGAGAGACAGAGCACAAGTGGGGGAAGGGACAGAATCTGAAGCAGGTTCCATGCTCCGAGCTGTCAGCACAAAGCCCGACGTGGGGCTTGAACTCACAAACTGCGAGATCATGGCCTGAGCCAAAGTCGGACGCTTAACCGACTGAGCCACCTGGGTACCTGTCATGGTTTTGTTTTTGTTTTTTTGTTTTTTTTTTTTTTAGCAAGTCATGATGTCATCTCTGTTTTTGTAACCTCATCACTTATCTGGAGTAATTGAATTAAATTTTTCTGCTAAACATAAAATCCGATGGGTATAAAGGAATGCATGATGGGTAGAGATTCCACGTGTGTTTTTTTTTTCCTGACTCTATTTTGCACATAAACTTAATTTCTCTTGATATCAAATTCTTCCAGAATCTAGTGCCTTTTATTCCAGTTGTATTAAGCCAACCTTTGTGGCTACCTAATGTCTGGGTTGATTGTTCTTTGTTCTATGATGTTCATTAAAAACAAGAAAAAATGAACTTTCATTTTACTTCTGTAGCCAAAATCATGATGACAATATTATATGCTCCAGCTTTTACCCTAACTGAATTGATAACCCTTTTCTTCCTGCCTGTGTTTGAATTACATCCTTTCTTTCATCCAACACATTGTTCTCTTTTCTAAATTTCCCTTAAGATTTTCCTTAAATTTAACTCATCTTCTGAATTATAATCCCAATTCAAGCCCACAGAGCATAAGGTTGACAAGATATTCATCCATCCTCAGTCATCTGGACATTGGGGGTATCTGTTTTTAGCCATGGAAGTTTCTAATTATCACAACCGGATTGTATTTCCTGGCTAACCTGGACAGTATATCAAGTCTATTACTTCTCTCCCCCAAAGTGTATCTGCTTTAGATTGTAATCTTTCAGGGGGAATAGAGTGATTAATATTTATTCTGATCTTGAATACCAGCAGCTTGAAATACCTAAAAGAAAATCGGCTTGTACTTCAATTGTTGGGATAATTCTGAGACGTTTTGTTTGTTTTTGAATATGTGATACTACTAATTTCTTTCAGTGAAATGAAACACAAACTTAAAGGGGGTTATGACAGGCTAACCGCTGTCACTCAGTGTCAGTGTTGATATTTTGGGCATCGTTCCAACAGATCATAATCTGAGAGATAATGACTCTGGTTCGGTTTTTCCCAGCTGTTCTTACCAGTGGGAACAGCTGCCATTGTTACACTTGTAAACTCTATGCTTGGCAGAACTTGTGATGGGGTCTGAAAATGCATTTTTGTTTGTGGGTTTCTTTTCCTGCACGGCGAAGCTATGTTTTTAAATTTTTTTTTAACGTTTATTTATTTTTGAGACAGAGCATGAATGGGGGAGGGTCAGAGAGAGAGACACAGAATCTGAAACAGGCTCCAGGCTCTGAGCTGTCAGCACAGAGCCCGACGCGGGGCTCGAACTCACGGACCATGAGATCATGACCTGAGCCGAAGTCGGACGCTTAACCGTCTGAGCCACCCGGGCGCCCCTATGTTCGGATTTAAAAAGAGAACGATACAGCCTGATCTGGTTGACAATAACAGCGCCTAGGCGGCATCGGAGGGATGTGGCCACACTTGCAGGCATCACCTTGGATTTTCCCTGCATCCTGGTTGAGTGAATCGTTTGCGACATACTTATTTGCATACCCTTGTTTTACATGTAAAGAAAAAGAAAACCCTCAAGGGCGAATGCAGGTAGCAGGAGCCCACAGTCTGCCGTGTTGTGTGATGCGAGTTAACTAGGTTAGAAACTTCTGCGACTTTTGTAGATGCTGTTCCTGCTGAAGAATTCACCTTTCCCACCCAGGTCCCTTTGTGCCCAGTACCAAACTTGGAGACAGCTGGACTTGATTAGATGCACGTACCAAAAAGCTGTCCCCGTGTGGGGCCGGCCCGCAGTACCGGGAGCCAATGGGCAACCGTGGCCTCATTACCATGGTGTTCTGCCAGCTGGCTCTAGGAAGAATCAATATTCAACATGAAATGACTTCTCTGAATGACCACCAAGAAGAGAAAGTGGATTTGGATCAAACTGTCTTTTTCACCTGAGTAATACTGGATCCAAGGAACCTGCACATTTCCTGGGTCATAAATCACACACCGGCACCAGGCATCTCACCAGATGTCAGATACACAAATTCAGAAATATCACGTCATAGACGGTACTTATCTTCACTATGGAGTTTTCGTTTTAATTATTATTATAAGAAAAAGCTAGAGGTGTTGCCAGAGACTGTTATAGCGCTTTAAGCCCTTTTTAGGTATATTCGAAAAACACCACAATCTTTCCTTTACCGAGGCTACTTTTAAAAATCAGAATCTTGAATGGAACTCCGATAAAAAAGAAAAATGTCTGCAACCCAATAAACGAGGACATTGCCCAGGATCCCTTCCAGGTTCCCCTCTCTTTTTGCTTTCTCTTTTAGACTTTCCACATCAAAAGAATCCTGAAAATCTAGTTTTGGAATCTTTTGTTTTTTTCTTTGGTAATGTTTGTTTATTCTTAAGAGAGAGAGAGAGAGAGAGAGACAGAGTGCGAGCGGGGGAGGGGCAGAGAGAGAGGGAGACACAGAATCCGAAGCAGGCTCCAGGCTGGGAGCTGGCAGCACTAAACCTGACACGGGGCTCGAACTCACTGACTGCGAGACCATGACCTGAGCCGAAGTCGGACCCTTAACTGACTGAGCCCCCCAGGTGCCCCTCAGTTTTAGAATCTTTTCTAAACGCTGCTCTCTTATCTACTCCCTGGTGGAATTTTTAATATGCATAAATCCTTCATTTCATCAAACCCCAAAGCATCTCCTATCAACTATATTATTTCGTAAAGTGGTCTTCCCTTTTGACTTTTCTTTCTACTGGTGCAGCTTCCTTTTCCTCAACCACTCAAGGTGTAAATCTAGGTCATGATTGCTTGTCAACTTCTTTCACTCGACTGTATGCTCCTTAAGTACCAGAATTGTCATCATTCCTCCCCCATTGCCTGGCACAGTTCTTGCCACACTGTCGTTGTTGAGTAAACATTTGTGGAATAAATGAATAGATCGAATAAATGAATAAATGAATATATATTACATATATATATTACATATATATTACATATATATATTACATATATATATTACATATATATATTAGCCTATATATATATTACATATATATGTGTGTGTATATATATATATTAGCCTATATATATATATATATATATATATATATATATATATATTAGCCTTTGCTTCCTCTGGTATTTTTCTTGTGATTAAAGAAACTGAATAGATAATCAAAGAATTTCAAGGTAAAATCAGAAGTTATAAAATATATGAAGGGAAAGTCTCCTGTTCTCATCCTCCACCTGCACAGCCGTCCCAGCAGCACGCACACCCACGCGAGGGTAACCACGGTCACTCGTTTCTTATGCTTCTTTCCGAAGTCTATGTTGCCCATGCAAACACACACATGTGTACGTTCTTATTCTTTTTCGTGTACGTACCAAGGTGTTGCCAAACACAACACACACTAGCATGACTGTATCTTGTTTTGTACTTGGAGTATCTTGGAGATACTTCCACAGTTGAATACAGTTTTATCATTCTTTTTAAAAAAATGTTTCTTTATTTATTAGAGAGAGGGAGAATCCCACGCAGGCTTCACACGATCAGCACAGAGCCCGATGTGGGGCTTGAACTCACGAACCCTGAGATCATGACCTGAGCTGGAATCAAGAGTCAGAAGCTTCGTAGACTGAGCCACCCCAGGCGCCCCTACCATTCTTTCATTTGAAGCTGTGTCACCTTTCATTATGAGATGTTAACTGTTTGGGTTATTTCCTATCGCTGGATATTTGAGTTATTTCCTACCCCACTAATGTATGAATGTGCCTGGTTCCCTGCAGCCTCACGACACAGTAAATTATCAAAAATACAACTTTTGGGGCGCGTAGGTGGCTTAGTCGGTTAAGTGTCTGACTTCGGCTCAGGTTATAATCTCACCATTCACAAGTTCGAGCCCTGCATCGGGCTCTGTGCTGACAGCTGGAGCCTGGAGCCTGCTTTGGATTCTGTGTCTCCCTCTCTCTGCCCCTCCCTCTCTCTCTCAAAAATAAATAAAAACATTAAAAAAATTAAAAAAACACAATGTCTGGAAAAAACATATTTCACTATAGCTTTAGTAAATACTTTGCTTACTATATGAGAGGCTGACCATGCATTTCATGTGTTTAAGGATCCTTTAAATTTTCTTTGGGGTAAACTGTCACTACTTTTCCTACTGGGTTTCAGATTGCTTTTTTTTTTTTTTTTTATTAAATTTTTTTTTTAACGTTTATTTATTTTTGAGACAGAGAGAGACAGAGCATGAACAGGGGAGAGGCAGAGAGAGAGGGAGACACAGAATCGGAAGCAGGCTCCAGGCTCTGAGCCATCAGCCCAGAGCCAGATGCGGGGCTCGAACTCACGGACCGCGAGATCGTGACCTTAGCTGAAGTCGGACGCTTAACTGACTGAGCCACCCAGGCGCCCCCAGATTGCTTTCTTATCAATTTAACTATCCAGGCTTGATTCTTATGGTAAGTTTGAGCCCTGCTCCCTCCCACCCCACCGCCCTCCTCCTGAGTTTGTCTTGGGTAAACTTCTATATTAGGCGGTTTTGATTTTTAGGCAGGTAAATTTATCAAGCTCTTCATTTATGGCTTTTGGGTTTTAAGTCTTAGTTAAAAAGACTTTTCCCATTTTGATATTATAACGGGGTTCAGCCATGTTTTCTTCTAGTAGTTTCATGGCTTACTTATTTGACATATAAATCTTTGGTCATTGGAAATTTATCCCGGAGTAAGGGTGGTACAGGGATCCAACTTTACATTTTTGCAAATGTCCACCTAGTTATTCTGCCAGACAGAATAGCCTCTTATTCCTTGCTGATATTGTAAGTTAGGAGCAATCTTTACATTACACTGAATTCCATTCTTTTTTAAGATTTTTAAATTTTTATAGATTCTGAATTCTGTTTGACTGTCTATTTATATACCTACGCCACATTATTGTTAGTATGGATGCCTTATATTTTAATATTTAGCAGGACCAATGCTTTTCCTTGGCCTGTTTATTCAGCAAAGACCAACTTCTTTTTTCATGGTGTTTATTTCTTCATATTAACTTTATAACCAACTGATCTGGTTCTAAAAAGCACAATTTTGGCATCTCATTAGGTACATGTAACATATGCAAATGAACTTAAAGAGAAATGACATTTGGGCGACATTGAGTCTTCCTCTCAGGGAGCATGATGTGTCTTTCCTTTTGTTTAATTTTTATTTTTTGTTTTTCACTGGTGTTTGAAAGTCCTTTTTGGGGAGCCTGGGTGGCTGAGTCAGTTGAGCGTCCAACTTCGGCTCAGGTCATGATCTCACAGTTTGTGAGTTCGAGCCCCGTGTCGGGCTCTGTGCTGACAGCTCAGAACCTGGAGCCTGCTTCGGATTCTGTGTCTCCCTTTCTCTCTCTCTGCCCCTCTCCCACTCGCTCTCTCTCAAAAATAAGTTAAAAAAACATTTAAAAAAAGTCATTTTTATATAAGTCTGGCACAGGTCTTAGCAAACGTATAGGTGTTTTATCATTTTAATTTTTTGTATAAAGGACCTTTCTTTCAATTGTATCTTCTAACTAGTTAGTGTTTGTATGTGTAAAAGCAACTGATTTCTTTATATTTTTATGTTTAATAAAATCTTTCTGAATTTTTTTGGTTCCAATCATTTTTTTTTATTATTGTTTTCAGTTTCTTAGGCAGGCATCGTTGTCAGCTAAGATTGATCATTTTATTTACTTTTTTCTTTTGGATTTTTACAACTATAATTCTTTCTTTTCTTTTCTATTGTATTTTTTTGCCTAGTTCCTCATTTGCATCATGACATGATTGCAGTTATATAGTTATCCTTGTTTTGTTCCAGATTTTAGTTGGGTTTGTTTCAGTATTTTCTGATTCTAGCATTTTGCTGAATTTTGGGTCTATCTATCTATCTATCTATCAATCATCTATCAATGTGTTTATGTATCTGTATCTTATATCTTCCTTATCTATATTTATCTATATATGCTTATTTCTACACCTACATGTATGTATATAAGTATGCATACGTGTGTATATAAAATTACCTATATGTATATATATGTTTCTAAATGGAACCGTAGCGCTGCCTGAATGAGACAGAAGATCTCTGCATAAATCTACGAAATGTAGTTTTTGTGCAAAACTTCTGAATGGGACTCACGGAAGCGCTGGCAGGAAACATTTCACACACGTCATCTCCTTTGAGCCTCACACCAGCCCTTTGAAATGGGCATTTTCCACTTTTCATCAATGACATCACTAATGTTCAATGAAGGTAAATAAATAAAGGCAATGGGACACAAGAGTAAAACGTTAAGCCTGGCGTTAATTTCAAGCTTGACTCTGCCCACGCCAGTGTTCCCTGCATCAGACGGTGCGAATTTTCCCAGGATTATCTATGTCTGCTTGAGTGTATTCCCCGAAAAACAGGCACTTCCTGTTTGAAAACCTAAACTTTTAATGCTTAATTTGTAAGGAAATCTTTCTAAAACCTAACATTTCTTCAGATAAGTTGTTTTGCCTATCTCTTGTGGTATTACACCAGCAGCGCTATCGTCAAAGAAAGTTACTAACTGTGGGATTCTTGTTACGTTAGATTTTCTCCAATATTTATTTTCCACATATGGCAAATTTAGATATTAATACCTATCTCACAGGATTATTGTGTCAGTTTAATGAGGTACATAAAAAGTGCTTTGAAATCTAAAAACGACTCTACAGATATTAACCAATATTTTTTTCACGAAAATATTAAGATTTCAGCATTTAGAAGTTCTTCGGATAGTCTGAACAACAGCTCACATCATTGTGTATTTACTCATCTATTTGCAAATGTCTCGATTTCCAACATAGTATACTTCACTCTTTGCCTTGAGTGGACAGGAAGGGGTATATATTGCCATTATGTGTGATTATGTGTCCCTGTGTGTGTGTGTGTGTGTGTGTGTGTGTGTGTGTTGCTGTGATGTGGGGCAAAGGCGTCCTTATATTCCATTTTTATGTACATATTTGCAATTGCAAGGTACTCCTTTGCCTTCTCTTTCAACACAACAAATTATTCTTTTTTTTAAAAAAATAGTATCATTGTCTATTTCTCTTCCATGCTTTTAGGGTATCCATGGATCCCACATGTGATTTCGGACTCTGAAATTCTCTGATCCCATCACTGTTGGACTGTCTCGTTATTGTCCCCGTGCTTTTGAAGGTGATGGTCACACTTCATTGAATCAAGTCACAGAAGTGACGAAGGCTGACCCAGGTTTAGGTCCTATTTTCAGAGAGTTGATCATGGCTGCTTTATAACGAAAATTAAACCTAAATTCTATATTGAAGTTAAATAACCTCTTCATTTAAAATTTTTAAATTCTTTCAAAAGTCTATAGTCCCCTGGCAAATTTAGTAAAGGGTCTTTGGAGCATGTAGAAAATAATTAGAGAATCTCTCTCTCTCTCTTTTTAATACCACATGAAATACTAAGAAAAGAAGGTTTGGGGGGGCAGTTTTTGAACACAAAAGTATTATGAATATTGGTATAGTCAAATGCTCATGTTTATAGACTTCTGATGGTCAAGTGGATAAACTATTTGCCATAAATGAATAAAAAAATATGGGATAAAAAAAAAACAGCTGGTTAGGATTTGTCTGAAATGTGAATGTGCGTATGTGTGTTCGTGTGTGTAATACACAGGTGCTAACACACACACAAACACACACACATATCGACAGACAGGTATTAGAGACAAGTGCTCTTCGTTATTCATAGTCTAAGAAACATGAAAAATACCAACAAAGATATTTTTCTAGGCAGAGTTTTGTGCATCAAATGATGTTTTGGTGCCATTCTAACTTTTGAAGGCCTCATATGGGAACAGCCTCTTCTTACGGAAGTTCTGGTTCAGATGGAAAAAAGCTGGTTAGCTGGCTTCTACCTAGTGCTCCTGCTGTGACAGCTTCTGTCGCCCTAAAACCACTGCCCCGAGAGTCACTTGTGTTGGTGCCAAAGCATACTCCTGAGCTGTGGGTCGGAGGGCACATTCTGCTTATTCCTTTGCCAACATTAGAAAATCGCAATATTAATGTCTCCGAGACTGAACTGAATCCAGAGTGGCGATCCAGAAAGCAATATGGAGAGAGAAAAAATGGTGTGTAGGGAAGCTTAAGTAATTAGTTGTTTGTAATTACTGCCCCGGTGAGAGGGAAAGAACTATACTATATTGACGAGAAAATTCCCCAAATTCTCTGAGTCACATAGACACCAGTTTGCCAATAACTCCGAAATCACTTTGAGCAGCAAACTTAATGATGATTACTCCATCTCTAAGTACAGGGAGCTGAACCCAATGTAAGCTGTATTGCCCCTACTTTTTGTATTGTAATCAGTAGAATAGCGCTTTTGCATTAAAAAATCTACGTTGGGGGCACCTGGGTAGCTCAGTCTGTTGAGCGTGGGACTTTGACTGAGTCATGATCTCATGGACTGTGAGTTCAAGTCCCACGTCGGTCTCTATGCTGACAGCTCAGAGCCTGGAGCCTGTTTTGGATTCTGTGTCTCCCTCTCTCTCTGCCCCTCCCCTGCTCATGATCTCTCTCTCTCTCTGTCAAAAATAAAAATTAAAAAATAAAAAATAAATAAAAATATATTTTTAACATGTGGATTTTTAAATCAAGTGATAGCTATTGATTTTTTCAGTAAAAATAGTTCTAATGGTGCTAAAATATTAAAATTTATATTTTTAGTAAATTAAAAAGACAAAGGAAAACATTTCTTAAGGAATAATTTATTTATTTATTTTTTTAAATTTTTTTTTCAACGTTTTTTATTTATTTTTGGGACAGAGAGAGACAGAGCATGAACGGGGGAGGGGCAGAGAGAGAGGGAGACACAGAATCGGAAACAGGCTCCAGGCTCCGAGCCATCAGCCCAGAGCCTGACGCGGGGCTCGAACTCACGGACGGCGAGATCGTGACCTGGCTGAAGTCGGACGCTTAACCTACTGCGCCACCCAGGCGCCCCAGGAATAATTTATTTATATGTCCATATTCAGGTATGCATAAAGAAAATTTTTAACATTACTGGAATTTGGATTTTTAATGGGAATGAGGCATTTCTCTCATTAAGAGACTTTAAGTTCACAGTACTGAATGCTGTAAATGGCCCCCGATGAGGTTCTAAATCATGAATGTTAAGATACCAGACCCTTATGAAAAGACAATTGCTTAAAGTGGCTCTCTTGTGTCTACCCATTGTCTTTAGTCATTCATTGGAAGGATCTTTAACTTTCTGTAGAGTTGGGAACTGCTTTGCTCTGTGTTTTTATTTGTTCCAAGCATGCATTTATTTACCTTTCTTTCTGTCTGGAAAGAAAACTTGGAAGAGTTCAAGAGCTCTTTTCCTAACCTCTCCTAATGGCGATGTCCTTCAAACCCAAACACAACAGATTTGAAGAGTTTCTGTGCTCATGGCTGCATTTGCTAGCATCTGATTATAACAGGTGCTATTTGAAAAGATCGCCGTGTTTTTTGCTATCCCTTGAGTGGTTTCGAGATCCTTTGAACCTGTGGCACATTGGTAAATTCTTACTTGCGAACCATTAATATATGCTGAGTATTCACAATGCTAATTATCCACAAGAAGGGTAAATTATGAATAACACATATCCCAGAACCTGTGGTGGTATATATTATAAACCCACCTGATTGCCTTTTTCAGTTTGATTGCTGGAAAATCAGTCATTTCCTGGCAGTTAATCAAATGCCACAGAGATCCTCATCTCAATTCCAGTTATCCTGCTTATTCCATTTATTTTTTGATTTATAAAAAAAATATTACCATAACAATCTTTCAGGTCTGATTACTGGTGAATGTAACAAACTCATTTGCAGTCACAACCGTTTTTATTCTAAGCAGGCCGTTGCCTACTGGTTGGTTAAAATGCTATTTCATTAATTAAGTGTATTATGGATTCATATAGCCTTCAATTCATTGCCATTCAAGAAATTTTGCATATATACCTCATTAAACAACGATGGGTGTTAATTATGACATCAGAAAATGTAGAAATCTACTTATCACCCACAGAAACATCAACATTCACCTCGGAAGAGTCATGTTGAGTTTTTTTTCCATATTACTCAGATTAACAGGCGTTTACTAAAATTATTCCTCTCCTTGGTTTTGAGGCTGCTTTTCTCCTGTACTCTCATTTCACCGACCAGTTTTTTTCTGTCTTGTTAACTGACTTTATAACGACCACTTTTTAAATGTGTCTATTTGTGTGTGGATTCAGCCCCAATATTCTTGTTCCTTGATTCTGCACGTTCCTCCTGGCCACCTACTCTCATGGTGTCCATTGCATCCATGTAGACTAGTCATAGACACAAATAGAAAACTATCTTAAAATATACATTTATAAATATAAAGTCTGTCCGTCTATCTACACATTTACATACTAAAGAACTTAAATACATGCCTTTCATGCTTCACACAATCTCAAAATAAACTTCTAAAATGGATTTGCTTGCCACCAGAGCAATCATCCTCTCTGATCTTGAGTCAATGGTGCCATCATCTGTTAGTTACTCCATAGAGAGTATGTCAGCTGCCAGCATTTCCCCGTCACCTCCAGCCAGTCCAGATCTGACGGACAAAGCATTTTGGTGCTCCTTTTGTATCACAGTGGTACTATCAAAAGGTAGAAGATCTGGGTAATATTTACCCTCTTTCATTTGACAACCCTCAGGGCAGGTAACTGAATTACAGGTGGCTTAGGACATGCCCCTTTCATATGGCTACCTATTGTTTCTAATCTTCCAGACTAATTGATTCAATATATCTGTTGGGTCAATATCTAGGTCAGAACCCCTTGTGAAAAAGTTTTAAATAAAGCATACATTTAGATGTTTGCAGTTTGGCATGGATGAAAAAACATGTCTAATATGGATGGATATTGAAGATCTTAAAATAGCAAGCGTTAATATCTATATAAAAATGTGAGACAATGTTTTAGCAGAAAATTGTCTCACTAGGTGGGATTCATGCCTTCCTCTACCTGTTTCTTTATTCTTTATTCAGCCCCTTATAGTATTATGGATGCTTATGAGAGAAAAACAGGAAGGTGTTTAAAAAATTTTTTTAATGTTTACTTATTTTTGAGAGAGAGAGAGAGAGAGAGCGCACAAGTGGAGGATGGGCAGACAGAGAGGGAGACACAGAATCTGAAGCAGGTTCCAGGCTCTGAGCTGTCAGTACCGAGCCCAACGCGGGGCTTGAACTCATGATGGTGAGATCACCACCAGAGCCAAAGTCGGATGCTCAACGAGTGACCCAGGTGCCCCAGGAAGGTATTTAAATACCCATAAAACATTTGCCAACACATGTACCTATGTGTTAGCTGGATCAAGAATTAAGCTTATGTTCCAAAGTTTATTTAATAACATAAGAACAGTAAACTTTCTTATGAAAAGCTATTAGTTCCAAAATGTCTCCAAAATCTGTCAGGATCCTCTTCTGTTACCACCTATTATTTCAATCTATCTTCCTTTTTCTAGATTCCTGTAATGATCTGTGTCACTAACTTTTAGTTTCTTTCACTCCCCGGTAGGCCATTTTGCTTTCCTATCCAGACTGGTTTTCCTCAAACAAAATTCTGTTGATTTCTCTTCTTGACATACAATCTGTCAAGTCTTATAGCATTTCCTGTGTATACCAGTGCAAACTCTTTAGCATGACGTCCAACATAAAACTACGTGACGCTTCCTGCCATAATGTTTGGCCAACTTTCTTCTCACATGCCAGACAGTCTATTCCTGTGTCTGTTCATATAATGGAACAAGGTCTGCATCTTTCCGCCCATTTATCCTTGCTTCTTCTCTACTTGGACTTCTTTTACCATCTTCTTTACCTATCAAACTCCAACTCCCTCTTGCGAATCCGAAACAAAGTTTGCTTCCTCTTTGGAAGACATGTGCAGATCCAAGGTGAAGAGTGAGAGTCTCCCTTTGATAAGTGCCCATAACATGCATATCCGTATGTCACTTTTTGTCCATTACATTGCACTTACATATTCATTTCTGAATTCTTCAGTGGATTAAGTGAAACCCTCAAAGATGTCTTTATTTATACCAGAATGTGGTGTAGTATAAAGCACAAAACAGGTGGTCAACAAACATCATGAACATACATAAATCAATGAATTACAGAGTTTTTCAATCAGTTATACTTACAAATAAGGGATTACTGATTCCCCTCCCCCGCTCTCTGAAGGTAGAATGTGCCTATGAAATCTTTCATAAACCGAAATGACATGAAGTGTAGAGTATTCCCCTCCTTCTGGAAGTTTGATTTACAACTTGCTGCTTTTATGAAGGACTTACAGTAGTGCCTCCTTTCGCTAACCGAAAGAAATCCACGGGGACTTTGGTTTTGCAAAAAAAACTATTACCTTACTAATGTAGGTCTTTTGTAAAAGTGAAGCAGGGAAACAGGAACCTTTGGGAAGTAGGGGAACCTTTGTGTTTACATCTGTAGACTTCATCTAGTAAAAGGTAATTTTGTACATCATTTTAAGCCTTGATGTAATCAGTACCTCTGATGATTAAAAACTTCCTTATTTGAATTGTCTGGAAGTGACACGAAGGCTGAAATTAAAACCCTTTGAAACATAAAATAAAACTCTTCCTCTGGAAGTGAAGCAGTTGTAAAATTTAAAACACTTTGAGACTGCAATGATTAAGAATTCAAAGAGATGGGGCGCCTGGGTGGCGCAGTCGGTTAAGCGTCCGACTTCAGCCAGGTCACGATCTCGCGGTCCGTGAGTTCGAGCCCCGCGTCGGGCTCTGGGCTGATGGCTCGGAGCCTGGAGCCTGTTTCCGATTCTGTGTCTCCCTCTCTCTCTGCCCCTCCCCCGTTCATGCTCTGTCTCTCTCTGTCCCAAAAATAAATTAAAAAAAAAAAAAAAAGAATTCAAAGAGAGAAAGATGATTTTAGATTTAGTGTTAAGAAAAGAAATCTTAAGAAAGGAGCTCAGAAGCATAAACATAGAAATAGCGACAGACCTTACGGATGGTATTTTCAGGTTCATAGAAAATCTCCCTGTTCTTATAAAGCTCAGTTCTTTGAAATAGCTTATCAAAATGGGGTTCAAATGAAGCTTCATTTCACTAATAATATTATCTCACTTAGATCACAAATTTCCTACAGGGACTCTTTAAATATAGAGAATTACTATTACATGATTTGTAATGTATTTGTGATTTTGAAAGGTATGAATTGAACTTTGATTTACAAGGCCAGATAATCTACATGCTGAGAAAACTATCCAATTGAGAAATAGCAACATGAATTATTATATAATGTGATAAAGAATGCTACCATTTATTCACTGCCCCTAGTCAACTATTCAATGGGTGTAGTTCATGGAAACCAGACTCTCCTAAATAAAGTCACTTCCATTATATAGACTCTTCACTTAATCTTCTTTTCTCAAAAAAAATATAATGAATGAATGAAGAGACACAAGTAAAAGGAAGGTTTTTTTTTGAACTCACGCACAGTAATTGAAACACAACAAAACTGATTTTTTCTGTACGTGATTTTTGCAAAATAGAAAAACACAAATGTATAGATATAAAAATATATTTTAAAATTATTCAAAATAAGATACTTAGCTAACCAATGTAAATTTAGTCCAAGATTAAGACAAATATAACTATGTCGTTAACATTCACACTGATGATGTTTAACCTTTTAGAATTCTGGAGTGACTTCTGAATTATATGAATTTTGGTGTTGATTGTATTGTAATTCTGTAATTTGTCAATTTTCTAATTATTTGATATTCTGTGTTTGGTTTATGTATTAATTTTTAGAGAATGAGTATATTCAATTCACCACAAAAAACAAAACTGGTGAATTCTTGTCATTGGACTTATGTCCTGTGATTTAAGGCTTCTTTCAGAAGAATAGTGAGAGAGAAATGATAAAAAAGCTCATTGTTCCTAAAAAAGTGGAGTCAGACCTTTCAGGAAGATATTAAGAAGAATGAATTATAATCTAACAGCTGAGAATCTGTATTTTAAAAGCAAATTTTATAAAACAAAGGAGTTATTAATATAGTGGAAGTTCATAATTATGCTAGTGTTTATATTTTAGCAATGACGGTAAATCAGAATTTTATTTCTCAAACTGTATTTTTATTCTTTGAAAATTGTATTTACACTTATTTTTTGCTTAATTTCTTTTGTTACTTTTTCTAAACATGCATTTATGCTGGGGTGTGAATAGAGGTTACAATTTTAATATAGGAAACCAAAGTTCTTCTCAAACTAAAAATTAAGAAAGGTGACTTGTACCAATTTTATTGGATGAAAGGTTTGTTAAGCACTTAATAAGTCATAGAATAGAGGCATTGATCATGTAAAACTTTGTCTTTATTAATACTTGTCTAATACAATTAAATAGGGCCAACAATAATACTATATTTAGGTATTTCTTAATTTTGTTAATTTTATTTTTTTAATTTTATTTTTTTTACATTTATTTATTTTTGAGAGACAGAGAGAGACAGAGCTTGAGCAGGGGAGGGGCAGAGGGAGAGGGGGACACACAGAATCAGAAGCAGGATCTAGGTTCTGAGCTGTCAGCACAGAGCCCGATGTGGGGCTCAAACTCACAGACCGCGAGATCATGACCTGAGTCGAAGTCGGATGCTTAACCGACTGAGCCACCCAGGTGCCCCAATTTTGTTAATTTTAATAAAAATATATTCGCTAATGAAGAGAAAATAAAAAATGCTTATTTTTCTAGTATTTTTAATGAGAAAATAGTCTTTACCAACATAATTTTGTTTTCTAAGAAAACATTAATGTCAGGATTACAGATTTACAGGTTTATTCAATTATACTTTCCACTGAAATAAAAAAAAATCAGTGGAATAATAGAATCTTGACTAGTCAAAGTTATATGTTTTAGGTGATAGAATTTTTATAAAGCAACAATGGAAGGATAATTGAAGCAATATATGTTCCTGAATTTTCTCTAAACAGATAACTAATTAACTTACAGAGTCTGGCATATAAACAAACAATCACTCTGCCAAACTAAAACCATATTTATGATAACTGCAAACACTATATAAATAATTATTTATTCAGTAGTGATAGATACTTCAAAAATAGCTACAGAAATAATGATCACATACAATAAACTTTAAGCCAAAAACCGTTATTTTTCCCTTATATAAAAGCTAGGAAAATACTTTTGGATAAAAGACAAGTGTGTCGCTGTCATCAACATATTGGCCAACCAACTCTGCAAAATGTCAGGATTCCAGAATTCTTGAACGACAGTGGAACAATGAAAAACTTACTGAGCCACTGGGTGAAATTTCAGTAGAAGCTATATAAAAGATTTGAAGGCATATCTACATTTCTTAATGTTTTCAGGAATTCTCTGGTAGAATTATGTAGCCTTCTGAAGTTGAAAAACCATTAGGAAGCTTTCAAAGTAGGGAGCGTAAGAAAGGTTTGCTAGGATATATAACTTCCGCAAATGGTTAGGGATGAAGGAGATGGAAATTCCTTCATTTACAGTTAAAATAAATTTATATCTCTAAATGCCAATTAGCAGGCCCCCATTGACTCTTGGTGATTCATTCTTTAATGAAATCATAAATGTTTCTGCAGAGCAATCCTGCACCTCTCCCCAGAGGGCAGCAAACGTATCATGAGACAGATCTTGGACGCCTGCCATGTTCCACCTGCAGCAGGAGGGGGTTCTGATTTCCTCGAGCAGCAGTGTCCAGGTGGAGGCCCGAACACATGGGCATCTGGCTTACACATCATGTATTATGTACATCTGGAGCCATGTCAAAGCCGTAATTAACACAAAGGCATATTCTTTCACTGTATCGTGGAACACCAAAATCCCTAGGGTAGAACACGTCACCATTTTCTTCTGAAATTTAGCTCTGGGATGTCCCAAATAATGCTGAGTTAAAGGAGAACCGTTACAATTGTGATCTTCCCTCCAGATCTGTAGAAATACAATAAAAAAGTACTTAAATTTAGATAGGATTTTTGTATTAGTCCATTTAAAATTAAAAGTTCAGAGGACGCTAGAATTATAAGAAAGTATTATTGAAAGTAAGCTTAAGAAAACTTTTCAGATTTTTAAAAACAAATTCAGTGAGACAGACAAAATTAAATAAAGCAAATTTCAGGGGGAAAAAACTAAGATACATCTGTTGTAACAAAAACCACAAAAATAATGAGAATTTATGAAATCTGGTTTTTCTTGGCAGCAGTATTTTCACTCACTAAACAAAATACATGACAGTTATATTGCCTTTACGCTAAATGTCTTTATCATTAATGATGTTGTTAAATTGTAGCTAAGATCTCTAATAATACAAAGAGCTTATCTTTTCTGGCATTTTGTTATGATGATAAATCCAAAACACCTCATCCAAAAAAAGTACTCCAAGCTTATTAACAGAATCTTTCCATAAGAGTTAGTTCATCCATACTGGTCTGTTTTATTTTCATTGTTGAATTTAAAAAGCATGTATTAGACATTATGTAGTAAGGATCTTTGTATATCAGTTATTAGTTGTCTTTTGGTTTAGAGTACTTATAATAAAGTAGCAATGATATTTTTCAACAGAGAAAAATTCAGATAAATTTTAGTAGGTTCTACAGGGAATAAAATAAAGATTAGAGGGAAATGACTCTAAAATCATTTCCAGAATAACTATAACAGAAATGTATTTATTTCATGTATTAAGGTTTTCAATCTTTTTGGAAAATTTATGAAAAATTTATTTAATGTTCTCAAATAGCAGAGCTATTTGAAAATTTAAAAAGTCCTTTTCACATAAAGTGATTCTAACTGAGTGAAATATTAAATGTAGTATAAGAAAAAATAAACCCAGATAATATTCATTGAAAGAAAAGAAAACACTAAAAGATTTCTATTTCAAAATAGTAAAGTGAGGCACATTTAGTTCATGGCCCCTCCTGACTCTACTGATACCAACAAAAAAAGAATGACAAAAATAAATAAATAAATAAATAGTTAGCAATACTGGCCTTGTGTATAAGCATGGGGAATGTAAAAAAAGAAAAACATTAGCATATCTTTTCTGAATGATCTATATATGAAAATAAATTTTCAAAGAAACACAATATTTCCCCTAATTTTTCTTCATTCTCAGAGAGCTTTCTACGAATTCCTCTTTCAAAAGTGAGCAAAGAGGGAGAAAAAGCAAATTGTAGTCACTAAAAGGGCTTAAGTATGGAATTATTGGATAACAGAATGAAATGATAGGCAAGCTCACAGATTTCCGGAAAGAAACAAAAGAAATTATAGACACGAAAAACACGTAAGAAACAACAACAAATAATACTCAGAATACACAGGAGTTAAAGCCATTACATACGTGGTGGACAGGCTGGAGCAAAGGAGATTGGGAAATAACAGGTATATGATGTAGGATGATAGATACAGAAACAAACACAGAGAGCCAACAAATCAATTGTGTATGTGACAGAGTAAATGAAAAAGAAACATTCAAAGATGAAATAGAAAAAAAAATACCCAAAGTGTGCGAAGAACTGAATCTGCAGTTGGAAACAGCCCTCTGAATCCCAGGAAATACTGACAATAATCAGCTCTAAAATACATCCTAGGAACCTCTGGGTGGCTCATTCTGTTAAATGTCAGACTTAGGCTCAGGTCATGATCTCGTGGTTCATGGATTTAAACCCTGCATCGGACTCTGTGCTGACAGTGTGGAGCTTGCTTGGGACTCACTCCCCCTCTCTCTCTTTGCTCCTTCCTCACTGGTGCTCTCTCTCTCTCTCAAAATAAATAAACTTAAAAAAAAAACAACATCCTGTAACAGCAAGTAAACTCAATGGCTGGAAAAAGGAATGTACAAGCATTTCGGTAGGAAAAATCACTAAACAGGGGAAAATATCAAGCTGTCCTTAGAATTCTCTACAGCAACATTCAAAGCCAGACAATAAGGAAGGTTTGCCGAAAAAAATTCTGGAGTAAGCCACGATCCCAAGTTTATACTAAATCTTTGAATATAAAGTCAAAATATAGTCTGACAGATCCTTAAATCCTTTGGAATTTGTGACCTAGAAGATTAAAAGTAGCTAGTGTATGCCAAAGTTCAACTGACTCAGAGATATATCAAAGTCAAATCATACCCAAGAATGGAAAGGAGCCATGTAGCACAACTAATAGTAATTTTGGGATCCATCTAGATTTAAGTTGTAAATGATAATCAATACACTTCATGTGTATATTATTAGACCACATTGTAACACTATGCTATGAGAAGCAAATATCAAGAAATGAGGTGAAGGTAACTGTGCTAATTACTTACTTGAAATCCAGTATTTAAGGGATATTTTCTAACTTTATATTTATATATTTATATTTCAAATTTAAATATATATATAGAAAAACCTTGGACTGTGAGCAACTTGTTCTGTGAATGTTCCACAAGACAAGCAAACATTTCTAATAAATTTTAACTTGGTAAATGAGAGATGTTTTGCCATACAAGCAGTATGTGATGCCAAGTGGCACATGGTCACAAGTGAGCCAATGGTTCTTGAAATTCACTTTGATATATGAGTGCTTTGGATTACAAGAATGTTTCTGGAACAAATTATGCTTGCAAACCAAGGTGTGTGTGTGTGTGTGTGTGTGTGTGTATAAATATATATATATGGTAAATTTATATATATATATACACACACACATATATATACACACACACATATGTGTGTATATATATATATACACACACATGTATATATACACGTATACACATGTGGATATATACATGTGTATCTATACACATAGATACACATGTGTATACGTGTATATATATATACGTATACACGTGTATATATATATACACGTATACACATGTGTATCTGTGTGTATATATATACATATGTGTGTGTGTGTATATATATATATATGTGTATATATATATATATATATAGCACTCCTTAAGCATATAAATGTATGCTGCATTCTTACTGGACTTAATTTAGGAGCTATTATATTTCCTTGTAAAGAGTGTTTGTTTGATCATCCTCTGTTCTAATTTAACTTCCATTTCTTCTGTTAATAAAGTTGACATTTTAAATTTAATCACATGAAGTAATAAAATGTTATTTTAAAAGCATTCGCAGTGTGATTGTTATTTCTGTGAAATTGTGTAATTTTTATCAATACGTAGCTCTTAATATGTCTGTCTATATATCTAATCTACCATTCTGTCTATAATAAAGAGATATTTGAAATAATGTCAATCAAATGTTAATAATGGTTAACCATAATTGGTAGAATACTAGGCAATTTAAAAAATTTTTGAGATTTCTGTATTATTTAATAATTTTTAGATGCCATTGCTACAAAACAGATAATTATTGTTTAAAAAATAAATTGATGGTTTCTTTCTAATTAAAAAAAATTAAAATTAACACACACACACACACATTTCCTTTCCTAATGTTTGTGTGCATGCGTGTGTGTGTTTCTGTGTGTGAGTTTCTTATGGGAAAGACAGTCCGTTTGTGATCCTAGAAGTTCTTCATATTACATGTGAATAGCTCTGTATATTTAAAATATGGACCCTTTAAGATACTTTTTATTTACTTACCCATTTTATCTTATTTAATTTAATTTTATGCATACCCAATATACACATTTACACAGGTATTAAAATAAAGTATATAATAAATTTAAATATAGTTATTACACATTATATATTAAACATGAAATAGGAATTAAAATAAATATATAATGAATGGAAATGTATTTATTATAAGTTGTATTAAATAAATAATAAATATATAAATGTATCCAATATAAATATAAACTTATTTTATGTTGAATTTAAAACAGATATAAATTAAAATAAAAAACACCGCAATAAGACTAAATAAATAAAATAATGATGGATCAATAAGCAAATTAACACAGCAAAACATTTTACCAAGACTCACACGATAAGGAAAGGGGAATAGACTTATTGTACAGACTTCTAGAAGTAGAGAACACACAAAGAAATAAAGATTCTGGAGGAGTCTCATGAGCCTCTTCGTTCTTATTAACTCATCTCCAACCTGCCCCTCCACACCTCTGAAACTGTTCTGAGAGAAAGAGTTCATGTAATCCTGAGAATCTGCGCTAATGCTCTCCAGCTGGGGAGAAGCAGTCCAAGAATCAAGTGGGCCCTGGGCTGAGTAAGGGAAGCCTTGAAGTGAATAAAGCTCCCATACACCTGTCTGAGATTTGATCAGAGGCGACAAGGACTTTGTCCTTCCTCCAGAGCACTGGCCAAGTTGGGTGAACAAGCCTTTTCCAGATGGATTCGAGGAGGAGGTCAGAAATTTGATGTCAGAAATTGTTTGATCTCTTCAATTTCTGACATCAAATTGTAGTCTGCAGGGGAAAAGACACGCTATCACATGGAAATATCTGGATAGAGGTGTTGCCATTAAATGTAAGTTAGATAAGGAGAAATGGGACAAAGATGATACACAGCACTGCAGCAGAGAGAAAATAGAATTGGACAGAAAGGAAAATTGCTTGTAAAGCACAGTGTGAAGGAAAGCACTGCCTGAAAAACAGAAGATTGCATGGTGTGTGCTGTGCATTATATGGTATAAATCAAGTAAAAATAAAAATGCAGGGACATAAAGATGCAAAGACACAACGAGAGGGAAAGATAAAGCCACGGATACAGGCAATAAATATGAAATCCGAACTGTGCCATTCCAGAACTAATGTGTGAATTTGAACCAGGGGAAATAGAACAGAAAGAGCTGAAATGTGGATTAGCGACTGAACAGGTCAAAACTCAGAAGAAATGACAGAATATAACGTGAAGAAAGAATTGGACCATGGCAAGGCACACTAGGTATAACAAAAGTACACCTGCAGGAGATCAACATACAGACATATCCAGAGCAAGGGAGCAGACTGACGGATAAAGAGAGAATTCTCAGGACAGACAGGGGGAAACACTGGGAGTAGAAGATGTCAGGCTGTCCCAGACGTCTCTAGAACTAGAAAAAAGACAATAGAGAAAATACGATGTTATTCCGAGGGAAAGGGTGTGTGACTCCAAAATCTTAAACATAGGCAAGATGTTTGAGCATCAAGTAAAAAGACATTTTCAAATATAGTATTATTTACATGCTAGTTAAATAAGCAACCCCATAATGAAATACAGCCAATCCATAAAGGACTCAAAATAAAGAAGTCTGAAAAGAGCAGATGTGGTAAAATGAATGGGTTTGAGAATTAAGCTCATCTAAATAAAGAAACAAAATTATACATCTGAGCAGGATGTAAATGCAATAAAATATGACAAGGAAAAAAAAATAATCCCAGCAGTAAAAATAGGTCAGTGGGGATAGAGGGGGTAGAAAGAAATCGATGGCTACTGAAATTCTCATTTTTAGAGCATGGAGTCAATCTCATAGCACTGAAAGTATAATCATGTGGGCTGAATAAAACCATGACAACTCCAAACTCAACATAGATATCAGTGTCTCTCAATCTTAAAGAGGTTTTTAAAGAAATAGTATGTCCTGGAGTGAAGAAACACTTCCATGAAATTTTAGCATCCCTTCAGTATCAATTGAGTTTGTATTTCTTTCCTTTAATGTAACTAAATTTGAATTTAATATGTTTTTAGGCGTGTTTAATGGAATTGTATTGTTGCAAAATTATTTCTTTCTGTAGCACTCAGCCTCCTATTTGTTCTCAGTACTTGCCTCTTTCTGGACCCTTGAGGCCAGATTGTCACTTGGGCTGTAGTGACACCCACTAGAGTGGCACCACTCTAGTGGCAAGAGTTTTCTTCTTTGTCTCCCTTTTTCTCAGCCCGATGCATTTTTTATTTATTAAAAAATTAATGTTTATTTATTTTTGATAGAACACAAGAAGGGGAGGAGAAGAGAGAGAGGGAGACAGAGTCCAACGCAGGGCTTGAACCCACAGACCATGAGATCATGACCTGAGCTGAAGTTGGTTGCCCAAACGACTTAGCCACCCAGGCGCCACTATTAATTAAAAAAGGTTTCATGTTTATTTAGTTTTGAGAGAGAGAAAGAGAGAGAGAGAGAGAGAGAGAGAGAGAGACCATGAGCAGGGGAGGGGCAGAGAGAGTGGGAGCACAGAACAGGATCCACCTTGTCAGCACAGAGCCCAACACGGGGCTTGAACCCTCAGACCATGAGATCATGACCTGAGCCAAAGTTGGTTGCTTAACCGACTGAGCAACACAGGCTCCTCTCAGCCTGATATTTTTTCTTAAGTTTTTTTGAAGGTTATTTATTTAATTTGATAGAGAGAGAGAGACAAGGAGACAGGGAGAGAGAGAATCCAAGCAGGCTCCACACTGTCAGCGCAAAGCCCGACGAGGGGTTCGAACTCACAAACCGTGAGACCATGACCTGAGCCGAAATCAAAGTTGGCCACTTAACCCACCGAGGCACCCAGGCACCCCTCAGCCTGATATTTTTAATGAGGTTGTATTATTTTGATAAGTCAACACATCATTTTCGAAAATGTAGTGAGAAACACAACCCAGTAGGTGGTTGAGGAAAATAAATACACAGACAATGGAGAAATGTGGCACCACAAATACTTAATGAAAAAGAGGGTGTGTGTGCGTGCAAGGTTGAACCTCATTGATCACAAAGCAAACAAATAAAAATTTAAAAGGTTGAGAGAGTATAGAGACCAAACTGAAGGCTGCTCATGTGGGGTGTGTGTGTGGGGGGGTGGGCGCTTGTGATGAGCACTGGATGTTACATGTACGTGATGAATCACTAAATTCTACTCCCCAAACCAATATGGCACTATATGTTAGCTAACTGGAATTTAAATAAAAACTTGAGACAAAAAAGAAAAAAGAAAAAAGAAAAAAAACATAGCAATAAATGCCTGTGAAGACAAAGTCACATGGGTACTGGGAATGTAGATTATATAAATCTCCAAGAACAGCCTGGAGATTGGAATCCCAAAAGGTAGGGCAAGTTTATGTCCTTTACATGTGCAATTCACTTTAGGAAGCAATCTACAGAAATAACATGAAATGTGGACAAATAATTGATGCTTGTAGAGACTCATCCATGCATTGCTTTTAATACAAAAAGCAGATGTAACCTATTACCTGCCAAAGGAAAGAGTTTAAATACATATCGTGCATTTATGATATCCTACTCCATGGAATTAATGTTTTGAAGAATTTTTAAGGCCCTGAAAAATACTTACAATATTAGGTTAAATGTGTTTTCAAAATTGCTTATTCAGTATAATTACAGAATATAGGCTTTATAATGTATGCGCTAAAATATGTATGGGTGTGGACCTATAATTTAATATGCCAATGATTTACGGTGGTTTATTATGGATTGTTGGATTATGAAAAGTGGTTTTTATGTTTTTTTATAATTATATATTGCTTTATGTACCTTTTGTGTTTTCTACACTTTTTGCCATGTGCAGCAAGAAAACATCTGATACATTTTAATATTTTCCATGCCATATGGATACTTATGGCATTTATTGAATTGGAAAACTATATGTAGTGAGGCAAAATGTCCTGTTTATTTAACTATTCTTTTGCTTACATTTATTTTTAAAAAATATTTATTTATTTATGTTAAGAGAGAGAGAGAGCACAATCTGGGGAGGGAAAGAGAGAGACAGAGAGAGAGAGAGAGAGAGAATCCCAAGCAGGTTCCACAACGCCAGCCCAGAGCCTGACGTGGGGCTCGAACTCATGAACCAACCACGAGATCTGGACCTGAGTGGAGTCAAGCGTCAGGCGCTTAACCACCTGAGCCACCCAGGCGCTCCTTTACTTACATTTATTTTTGATGGACTGTTGTTTACACCGTGTAAGGCTGTACCCTTTCAGGTCGTGTTCATTTTCCACCTCTGTCCCTGTGATCGAACTCTTACAATGACAATTTAAATATTCTTGCTCAATATGGAAACAGTCGAAGACTATAACCTTGGTGAGATGCAGACGGATTTCCAAAATTAAGATGTTGCTGAGCGAGTTAAGTGATTTCAAAACAAAACTAATCTCAGTGAATAAAGTAGCAGTCCAGCATACACAGCGACTACACCCCAAGTCAAAAGGTAGCACTTTTCTTTTTCATTTATGTGAAACTGCAAAAAATTTCCCACTATTTTCATTTATAAAGTGGTTATGACAGTTCTTTTCGCCTACCTACCTTGCAGGGATGTTGTGAGGATTAATGAGATCATTCCTACAAAGCCCTTGAGTTCCTTGGGGATGGGAGACATAGAGTGTTATTATTATCCTGTCATTCAGACGTGAGCCTGCTCACTCTTTCAGGACCCCCGGGTAGAATCAAACAGAAACAAATTCTGGTCCACAGTGAGAAATATTTAATGAGATTAAAAAAAAAATTCCCCCTGTTTAATACCCGAGGTTCCCAGCCCTAGATATGTTCAATTCATTTCAAAGACCTTTTTGCATACCAATTTGATGTCTCTTACATACAAACCTAGGTCGCTTTAGGTTAGGTTTAAAGTGAAATCAGATGTGTATTACTTTCGTTTGTTTGAAATGAAGTCCGCTGCTCTGGCTGAATGAATCTTCAAATTTAGAAAATTGAGATAGAACACTATATACTGTTAGACGAGAAAGGACCATACAGATGCCCGTAGCTCAGTTAAGTTCTGAGTTCACTTCTTTGTGTTCTAGCACAGGCATTACTTCTTTGCAAAATTTCTTTTCAATTTTATATGTTCAACTACTCTTACCAGCTGTTGAATTACCTGTCAGCTCTAAGAACCGAAATCTGTCTTTCTTGTGAAGCCAAAAAAGTATTAAAACCTCCATTAGACATCATTTAGTAAAGCTGAACTAGAATTTTGCCCAAGTGTTTATTACCACGCCACAGTTTCTAAGACCCTGTGTGTCTAAACTGCGGCTGCATCAAACTGCAAATACTCCTCCAAACTGGATTCCGTCAATTACCACCAGCTTGTTAGAAATTTTCACGTTCTGTGATTGGTTATTTGATGTGTAATAGAAGATAACAAAAGTTTATAAAAAAATTTTAGAAGAGATTCTGATGGTTTTTTTTTTTTAACCTGATATTATCTTCTTAGGAGAGAGGAGCGTATTGCCCTGAAGGTATTGCCAAAGTGGAATGAGATTGTTTTAAAAATTGGCTTAAATTTCAGACTTTCTGAATAACAATACACTGACTGCAACCTTTGCAAATATCCAACAAATTTTACGATGAGTATTTCGTAAGATGGTTTTTGTTAAGCACTGATATTAAAGTTACACGTATTATTTCAGGTATTTTCTCCAGCTACTCTAAGAGTAAGTACAACAAAGTATCTTAAACTATTCTCAAACTCTTACTTTTTGTGTTTACTTTAAAATTTTATGTAAATGAGTTAAATATTCGTAAATAATGAATGAGGGGCGCCTGAGTGGCTCAATAGTTTAAGCGACAAACTGTTGGTTTTGGCTCAGGTCATGATCTCATGGTACCCGGGATCCAGCCTGGCATCAGGCTGTTAGCACGGAGCCTGCTTAGAATTCTCTCTCTCCCTCTCTCTCTCTGCCCCTCTCCTGCCTTCACTCTCTCTCTCTCTCTCTCTCTCAAAATAAATAAATAAACTTAGACCTTCATTTAAAAAAAGAAAGAGTGAATGGAATTTTACTTCACTATTTGTTTTCACAAAACTTGGTTTTTGGGATCAGGAGATATTTTGCACCCAGTACAACCATAAATTACTATAACAATAATGGAACTATGCCAATTACTTTTAAGTCACTCCAAATATTTCATGTCTTGAGTTATGCTGTTCAATGTAGTGTTAACATTCTGATAGCATTTTATTGTCTTTGTTTTGCCTACATGCTTTATCTATATTATTTTAAATATTTTTCATTTTGAAAAACTTCAAGCCTACAGGACTATAGAAATAATAGTAAAATTAACATATAATTCTTAAATCACACAATTTGTTAACATTTTGTTAAAGTAATAAAAGATTTTTCTCCCTCTCTATCTCTTCTACGGACACACACAGACGTTTCTCTACTGGTGCATCTCCTAAGACTGACATGCTCCTACATGGCTTGAATGTCATTATACTTAAGACTACCAACACTGAATTGAAAAAATCATGTAATCCGCAGTCTATATTCAAATGCCCCAAATTATCACAAAAATATCTTTAGAAAACTTTTCCTCTGTGCACATGCAATCAAGGTTCACATATTAAATTTGACTGCATTGTCTCTTGAATCGTTTTGGATAAAGAATAGTCTGCTCACATTTTTCTCTTTTTCCTTACACTGAAGGTTTTGGAAGTCTTAGTCAAGTTCCTACAATCCGGCCAGGGAAAATTCCGTGTATCCTGGATTTATTTATTTCCTCACCTTATAAACATATTAAACATTAATGGCAAAATAAAAATATAGGTGATATAGTTATGGAAACATCTTAATGATGACCTATATCAGCGATGCAAGTTCAATCACTTGGTTAAATGGCTGCCCATGAGGCTATCTATCCCAAGACTGCATTTTCCCCTTTCCCCTTTGTAATCAGTGAATTTTTTGTGGGGTGATAATTTGAGGCCATGCAAATATTCTTGGTTGCACAGATACTTTTCACCCAATGGCTTTAGCATCAATGGATGATCCTTCTCTAGGTTTGCAATCAGTATGGTGATACTCTAATCTCCATTTTTTCTGTGTATTTATTAGTTGGCATTTTGTTTTCTCCCTTTCCTGTTTTGAAGGAATATTAGTATACACTCATGGATTTGTTTTCAGTTTAATATGATATAATTCAATATAATCAATATTATTTTACACTCAATTTGTCCCAGTTTTAAGAGCTTGAGAGCTACACAAATTAGCTTCTGTTTTGTTTTTTTCATGATTTGGGGGAGTCAATTTTAATATTCCAAATGCTTTATTTTATACAATTGATTTATAATATTTGCTATTTTTTCATATTGATTTTTACTGTTGGTTGCACTCTGAGATTAACAAGACCTGATTGCCATTTTTAAAAAATATGTTTGTCACACATTCCGCTTTTAATTTACAACCTTTGCATGTAATTTTCACCCAACATTTATAGCATTAGGAATAAGCAACTCACATTTTTGAAATATTGAGATTTCTACTCCAGGAAAAGAATCATTTTATTTGTTTCCAGCACTTTAAAAAGATTTTTGAAGCTTTTGATTTTTTTTTGTTCAGCCTCGGATAGGTGGATTGTGGTGTGTTTTGTATACAATTCTTTTTTATTTTAATTCAATAGATTCAAAATGTTCATGTTTGTGTTATTAGAAAGAATGCTAAGAAACTTTTTTTAAAGTTTTTTTTTTCAATGTTTATTTATTTTTGAGAGACACAGAGAGACATAGCATGAGTAGGGAAGGGCAGAGAGAGAGGGAGACACAGAATTCAAAGCAGGCTCCAGGCTCTGAGCTGTCAGCACAGAGCCTGATGCAGGGCTTGAACCCACGCAGGGTGAGATCATGACCTGAGCCGAAGTCGGACGCTCAACCGCTGACTGACTGAGCCACCCAGGTGCCCTCAGCTAAGAAACATTTTTGAAGCTTGTTTTCTTTGTATTTTGTAGGGTTTTTTTCCTTAAATAATTTTATTGAGGTATAATTTAAATACAAAATGTATTCACTTTAAAAGAACAGTTTGAAGAATTTTGGCAAGTTTCCTGATGCCATTTGGCAATAAATCTGACCCCCACTACTGGAAACCCTAATATTGCTTTTCATCACTAAAGAGTGGTGTTCTTTTTTTAGAATTCATATGAATGTAACCATTATACTTGTTTCGGCATAACTTTTAATGATTATGTTAATGAGAGTATCACTAGTTTAATTTTCTTTTGGTGCTAAGTAATATTCCAATGTAGGTATAGACTCCAAGTTGTTTATGCATGGATTACATTAATGAACATTGTAGTTATGTTCAGTATTTGGCTACTATGAATAGAAATGCTTTTGATATTTATCTACCAGTCTGTGCAGATATACATGTTCATTTCTTTGGGGACCATTACTGGATCTAACATTACTGGATCTAGATTTACTGGGATGTATGATAAGTGGATGCTCAGCTTTATAAGAAACAGTTCTAAAGTACCTGCACAGTACTATTTTTAGTATTTATAATTTTAGGTGTTCCAATGGCTATGGAAAGGTATCTCACTGTGTTTTAAACTTATATCTGTATGATGACTAATAATCAGCATTTTTGTGTGCTTATTAGCCAATTACATCTTTTATATAGCATCCATTCAAATCTTTGGATTAGAGTTGCTTGTGTTCGAGATATAGGGCTTTATTCTAATATACTCTGGATACCAATGCTCTGTTAAATACATGTGTCTAGCCACAGACTGCAGAAAAGTGTTACAGTGCATGTAAGACATAAAGTGTTAGCATTGTCTTTTGAAGGGCATACGTTTTTCATTCTGCTGAAGTCCAAACGGTCAATTTTTCTTTGTTTTATGTTTTCCGTTCTATACGAAAACTCTTTGCCTTCTTGAGGTTCACAGTGATTGCCTTCTAATATTTTTTTGGAAGCTATAACACTTATGTTTAGGTCTATGATCTATTTCAAATTAATTTTTCTATATGGCATGAAGATAGGGTGGAGGTTTATTTTATTTTACGGATGGGGTCAGTAGCCACTGGTATTCTTGGCTTTCTCCTCCGATGTGGAACCCCAGCCCTAGGTGGGAGTTGCGATGAGAGACAGGGCTCCACTGCTCATGATCCCCTACCCCTGGGGTAAGAGTGGGTGATGCAGGGGAGCTGCTGAGCTGTTGGTAACACTCAACTGGAATAGAATCTCTACAACACAGAGTTCGGAGGGATGAAAAATGCTGGTAGTCTACACCAAAAGTGGGAACTACCACCACTTTTGGCTGAAAGGAAGCCATATATTTTTTTGGCCCTAACTGCTCATAATGGAGCCTCCATCCTGCCCAGCTTGGGGTTGGGAAGGGAGTAGATGCTGCCTCAAGTTCCAGAGAAGCTGGCTGTTCTTAGCAAGATTTGATACATTTCTTTGAGAGAGAGGGGGGTGGGGAAGCGAGAGTTGGGGAGAGGGGCAGAGGAAGAGAGAGACAATCTAAAGAACACTCCGTGCTCAGCACTCTGTCTGAGGCGGGTCTCAGCCTCACAAACAGTGAGATCATGACCCGAGTTGAAATCAAGAGTCAGACAACTGAGGCACCCAGGCATCCCTTTCTTGAATAATTTTAAAAATTTGTTTAAAAATCAGCCTTAGGACAGTTTCCAAAAACTTTAATTAGCTGTTAAAATCATTGTCACCACTTATGGTTGTCTCACTGGGGAGGGGTCTTCACAGAGCTCTTTGTTCTGCCATTCCAGAGTTATCCCTGCTATATGTATTTTTAAATGATTATTACTGATTTGGAGGGTTTTTGTTGTTGCTGCTTGGGCTGCAAATATTTTCCAGTTAATGATTTGTCTTTTACATCCTTTTTATGGTCCCCTTTTTACTAAAAAGCTTAAAGCTTAGTTTTATTTAAAAAAATAAAGCTTTTATTTTGCATATAGCGTTTAAAAGATTGTTCCTTGCCTCAAAATCGTCGTAATTATGCCTTTCATATTTATATATGTAATCCATATGGATTTCATAGTTTTACTAAGTCAGAGATGAATTGAATTTTATCTTTTTCTATAAACACAAACAATTGCCCGTCAATACTTGTTATGCAATCTACCATTTTTTCCCATGAATTTGCAACTGATGTTCTGTCATAAATCAAGTTTCTACATACATTTGGCCAGTTTCTGGGCTCTTTTATTCCATTCCATTCCATTACTTATCCAGCCCCAGTGCCACTTCCAAATTATTCAAACTGCCTTAATTTTCTAGTAAGTCTTGATATTTGAAAGGGCAAATCTCTTCAAATTATTCTTAGTTTTCTTTTTCTCCTCTTTTCTTCCTCCTCCTCTCTAATGCCCCTTCTAACATTACCTATTTCTCTCTCTCTCCTTAAGACATATATTTTACTAGCTTATCAGAATTGTATTTTAGAGGACCAGTGTTTGGTTTCATTGAACCTTACGTTGTTTTCTATTTCATTCACTATTTCACTTTTAAAATTTGTATTCATTTCTGTCTTCCATTTTATTATTTCCTACCTTTTCCCCTTTCTTCAGATTTATTTTTTAACTTTTTTGACTTTATAATTTAGATGAACACCTTCATTAATTTTGATGCTTTCTTCTTTTTAAAACTAAGCTATTAATCTCTCCTTAAAAACAATTTCAACTGCATCATAAATTTTCTATATGTAGTATGTCTGTTATCTGTCCATTCTAAATATTTGTAAGCATCCATTTTAATTTCCTCTTTGACTCATGATGTCATTGAATTTTAATTTATTTTTTTTTAATTTCCAAATCTATACCACTTTGGTAACTATATTTTCAGAGACGTTCCATCTGGTTCCATGTGAGGGTCAACCAACCTTTTTGGTCCCATGGGGAGGGTCAAAATTAGTGTGTCTTCCCTGAGTATGGTTTTCTTCATGTCATTACTAGCTCAGGCTTGTTGATCATTGTGCCAGTTAGAAACTATCACCTTTTCTCTCCAAATCCACCCCATGGAGCCCTGCTTGTGGTCTACAGCATTCTTCTCTTACCAGATTTCATGGTGTCAGGCTGCAATGTTTGAGACTCAGAGGGGCACTGGCAGAGGAAGAGTTCTTTCAGGTTCTGGTGAGCTCTTCCCAGTAGGCTCCTGGGGAACGTGGTGACCACGCATGTTCTGCACCTTCTCTTGGGGTAGCTTCCCTGGCACACACTAAGTAACTTCACACTAAGGTCTGTGGGTGGAACCTCCCTGAAATGGCTGTTTCTTGACAACCCAGATGAAAACTCCCCAGTGACTTCTGCTGGTATGGCCTCCATGGCCATTCTGTGAACTTTGGCTGGGCTCGTCCAGCAAGCTCTAGATCTCAGGCCTAGAGGTGGGGAACTTTCCAAATTTTTCCGTCTTTAGGTACGATCTCATCCCTAGAGGCAGAAGGTGCTCTTGTATCTACTATTCGCATGTTCTTTAGAATTAACTTTATGCGTAGTAACTCTTCAGGTATAGTTAATAATTGTTCAAATTGCTATGTGATTTCTGTCTCTTGATTGGACTCTGACTAGTGCAATCTGTGCTGTTCTAATTCATACTATATTTTTAATGGTCTACTTCTCGTATCTCAGAGAGGTAAACTATAATTTTCCATTATTATGGCAGATTTATACCATATTAGTCATTCTTTCAATCCTTGCTAAATATATTCTGAAGCAATAATGCTAGAAATGTGTACATTTAAATAATTTCTATTTTTGTGATTAATGGATTTGTGACCATCTTGTAGGCCCACCTTATCTTTACTATAATTTTACTCCAAAGTCTAATCCATCTGACATTAATACTGTTCATCAGCTGGCTGTTGTTTAACATGTATCTGACAGATTTTGGTTTTTATTCTTCAAACTTTTTCATGCTTTGATACTTTTTAGAGAATTTTGTTTGGTCACGCCAGCCTAATTATCTTTATCTTTTTTCCCTTCAATAGTTTGGAATGTTCACTAATCATTTCTAACTTTAGTGGGTCCCCTGCATATTATGATGTGTATATATAACATACCATAAAGTGAATTAATAACTCTATCCTGTTATAAAATAATAAAAGGATCTTTGTTTTAACTTCAATTATTTTTCTCAAATTATAAACTCTTGTTGACTATTTTTGTTTTCTGCTATTTTTGTGTTATATGCACAAATTAACAAACGTTATGATGGTTATATGCACTTTTTATTTATATTATTTACATGGGTATAAATATCATACACATGAGTTCTTCCAGTTATTTGCCCTTAAATTTGTCTTTGATCTTAACAGTCACTGGAAACCTGCTGCAGGGAGTTTAAGAATAAGTGACATAACCAGATATTGTCCTTGAAGTTGCACAGCACTGAGGCCATTCTGGGCATAAAAAAGGAGCCCAAACTTCCAGTTACGAGATAAATATGTTCTGAGAATGTAACATCCAGAACACGACTATAGTTAACAATACTGTATTGCATATTTGAAAGTTGCTAAGAAAGTAGATCTGAGAAGTTGTCACTACTGGAATAAAAAATGTAACGCTGCGTGATATCCAAGGTAACTAAAGTTACTGTAATGATTATTTCACCACATATACATGTACCAAACAATATGCTATCCACCTTGTTCTAACACAATGTTATATGTCAATTATATCTCAATAGGAAAAGGAGACCCAAGGATAGAAAGACTACTTTTCAGGGTTGCTGGAGACTGGGGTAAGAAATAGTAAGACTCTAATCTAACAGTATGATAATAGGTTTAAATAGGATGTGATGAAAGCAAGAGGTATGTGGGAATTAAAGTGGTCCCTAGAAGTGTGTCTTTGTAGGCGGGGTTACATCCGGTGGTCAGGGAAAAGAAAAGAATTGAGCGTGATTTCCAAGTCACTGACTTATTTACCTATACAGGAATTAGCATAGACATTCAACTTGAACCTTACAATCATGAATGTGTTTCTGTTGCTTGTGTTGAAGATGCTTCTGACACAACCATTTGGGGATATGCAATAAGGAGATGGAAATACGGGTTGGGGAGTGAAGAGGACTGATGTAGCAGATTGGGAATCTTTCCTACAGATGTGGTCAAGATCACACCCGTGCGGTACAAAGCCTGGAGGGACAGACCCAATTGTGTGTGCAAGGCTCTACACCCTTCTATCTGAAAGACTACAAGGGCCTCAGAGAAGCTTGTCTTCAGGTAGGCCCTTCCATCCTAGTGTTACGGATGGTGTCATTATACTCATTCCGCTTTACAGCTTTGAAATTTAAAGAGAGGTAGTTTTGGGGACATACATTCCTATTAAAGTCTTTTTCTCATGCTCTCTTTTTCGGTTCTGACCTTCAATATCATGTAAGTTGTAAAATGTGAGATTTTCTGTATATTTTAGAACACTTTTGTAAAGAAATAGTCTTCTACATCAGTGAGCAAAATGTTTCTAAAGAAGTTTTTTTTTTTTGAAAAATAAATATAAAATGATAGTGATTTTAGACTCATTTAAGTTTCCAAGCACTGTAAAGAAAACTGTAAAAGTCAGAATGAAGAAATCAGATATTCAGATCTTCTGACTGTAGTAATTTCTCACCTTTCACTTACTCAAAAAGCTTCCTGTGATTTTAAGTTTTTGCCAAGTACATGTCTTTCAGCTACAAACTTTCACACCTACAATATAACCCAGATGGAGGATTTATGCTTCTTGAATACTGAACCAGATCTACACCATGTTACGTAGTAAAGGCATTCAAGACAGCATTTAGTTTGATATAAAGCTGAAAAGTTTAACAAAATCGCTCCCCTACTCCCACACTTACTTTGGTTCTGAAACAAAACTGGCCAGGATCTCAGCTAGTTAGTTTATTTGATCTTTGGGGGGAATTCATAGCGTTCTGCTTTTCCTCAACATTATTTGGAAAGGATACTTTCTCAAAGATGCACCCTTTCATTAATGAAAATACCTAAAGGGTCCTATCTACAAGAGTAAAAATGATTTATGAATTACACAGATCCTAGAGTATGGACATGAATTGTTTTCACAACTGATATCATTTTTCTATAATTAAGAACAAAGCTTGAATGTGCCCTTTTCTTTTCTGTTGCTCTGATAGCTGCACATCTAGACAATTTTTTTTTTTTTAGCATTGTAATGTACAAGTTGAAACCAACATTGTTTTCTACCAAATAGATTCTGTATTGGGAAGGATACGTTTTGATTTGGTCTCCATTCACTTTTTTTTTTTTGGTAGAGTTTTTTGATGAAAGAGTATTGTTTAGTTTTGGAAATGGATTTGAAAGACAAAATGAAGTTTAATCAGTGGTTAAACTGAATCACATTCAGGGACATTGATATAAGTCAATCTGAACGATGAGTTGGTAGGGGTGGAATTAAAATGGTAATTTATGAAGACTACAGTTGTGTGTAGGGTAGATGAGTTGGATCATATAATTTCAGACTGTTGCATCCAAAGGATTACTCCCACCTTGGCAAGGAGTTCTTACTTCATATGGAAGTTCTGGTCCTAGAAGGAACCTGTGAGCCTGGTTCTGCGAAAGGCTATGCTCAAATTCCTAAAGACAAAGATGCTTGTTGAAACAGAACTAATTGCAGCTGGGTAATATGAAAAATAATTTAAAGTTTTAGAGGAGTAACCCAATGATTTATTTCAGAAAAAGCAAAAAGACAAAGAGGTGGAAATGGTGGCAGAAAAAAAAAATTAAGAGCTATTACGGATAGCTTCAGAATAGTTAATGCCAGAATAATAGAAATTCCAGAATTAGAAAAATAAGCATATAATGGAAAACCCATGATTAGATAAATAAAGAAAAATTTACCAAGTTTAATAATGACAGGTATAAAAGGGTTCAAAAGGACAATTCAGAAATATAAGTGGATAAATAAATAGAAAGGTATGGACTATCTCTCTTCTTTGGAAATTTAAAATACCCTTTGGTACCCATGTGAGTTTATAGTAGCTTGCCAGAGCCCCGGGCACACTGCTTGAGAATCTTATATGATTGCAGGACAAGCCATCTGGATTTAATATCCAGGTTGTGAGCGTATTTCCAAAAAAAAACCCCTACTAGTGTCATTTTATCACTTGTGGACAAGTTACGTACTAATGCCTCGATGTCACCCAAGGTAGACACATTGCATCTATGGCATGACCCCCGATCTCCATTCATGAGCTTTATGATATCCTCAAGGTCTGCGTGGAACAAGCACACAGGGGTGATCAGAACGTTTGCAGTAATACATTTCTTCTTATGAATGTATCTGAGGCAAAACTCAAATACATAAATGAAGTCTAAGAATAAAGATCAGAATGAAATCAATCCCCGAAGCCTTACAAGTTAAACATAAAAATCACTCTCTTGACAAGTCACTTGGATAAGATAACTCTCAGACATCATTTTGTTCAATGATAACTAAGTCCAACTCAAATGGAAACCTGGGAAGGGTTGGGATATTTAGAAGTTAATTAGCCACCTGTGAGCCCCAAGTTTGATCCTTCTAGAAGTAGGTGAGGACATGAAAGGAAAGCTCACAGTAAAGCAGAGGTTGAACTATGTCTCTTGGGTCAAATCCAGCGTCTGTCCTCTTTGTAAATAAAGTTTTATTGGAACTCGGCCTTGCCCATCCATTGCATATTTTCTCTGGCTCTTTTTGGGCTACAGCAGCAGACTGGAGTAGTTGCATCACAACTAAATGGCTTGCAAAACCCCAATAATTACTGTATGTCTGGATCTTCACAGAAAAAAAAAATTCCCAGCTTCATACTAAATTGTGAGCTCTCCAAAGCATCTGCATTAATGATGGTGCCAGTGGGGGCTACTAGCACGATTTTGTCTCATATTCAGATATAGGTATGTCCAACTCTGTGTAAGTTCATTTCAAACAAGATACCAAAGCCCCATGGTGAAGATATTAGGGAGAGATAATTACACCTAGAGTTCTGCAGAACATCCCTATCTCAACTACACATTCCTGAGCTAAGTCTCTCCCCCTGAAGCTGGGAATAGATGCAATTACATGTCAGCTTCAGTCACAGCATAAACAGAGCAAACTTCTGGTTCCAGTCCCTCACTGCCACCTTCCAGACTGTCTAGAATTTCAAGTGGAGTAGATACATAAAGGCAAGACTGTACCCCAGTAGACGTGAAGCTAGTTTGAGAAGACATCAATAGGTAGATAGAAATAGTAATGTTAGGGGTGCCTGGGTGGCTCAGTCGGTTAAGCGTCCGGCTTTGGTTCAGGTCATGATCTCACGGTTTGTGAGTTTGAGCCTCCTGTTGGGCTCTGTGCTGACAGCTCGGAACCTGGAGCCTGCTTTGAATTCTGTGTCTCCCTCTCTCTCTGCCTCTCTCCTGCTCACACTCTGTCTCTCTCTCTCTCAAAAAATAAATAAACATTAAAAAATTAAAAAAAAAATAAATAGCAATTTTAGAGACTTGGTATGATTGATATGAGTACTTTTAATATTTTTTAATGTTTATTTATTTATTTTGAGAGAGAGAGTATAGGTGTGAATGGGGGAGGGGCAGAGAGATAGAGGAGAGAGATAATCCCGCGTAGGTTTGGTTCATAGAGCCTGACACAGGGCTTGAATCCACAAACTGTGAGATCATGACCTGAGTTGAAATCAAGAGTCAGATGCTTAACTGACTGAGCCACCCAGGCACCTCTGAGTGCTTTTCCTATCAAAGCTGTCCCTTAGATGTCAAAGAAGTCAAGCTGTGAACTGGCTTTAGGAAAATATTCCCATTGTAGCTGATGCAAGATGAACAGCTCCTTTCCTGGCCGAAGATTCTTGTTATGGTTTCCAGCAGCAATTTCCATATAGTGAGAGGATTCTGTCTCAGACTTTGGAAGAACATCGTAACAAAAGAAATCCATATTTAGAATTCATATGAAGTGGGTATGAGTCTGAGTCCTCTAAGTCAGGTCAACAGGAAGTATCACTTAATTTTTTTTCCTAAGTCAAGTTAATTTCCAGTTCACAGACCTATCCACTAACCTCTCTGGTAGAGTATCTTCTAGAAGGTCTCTGGGGGAGGAGAGGCTGTCCCTTTTCTAAAATGTTTACTTATTTTTGAGAGAGAGAGAGAGAGAGACAGAGACAGAGAGCAAGCAGGGGAGGGGCAGAGAGAGAGGGAGACACAGAATCTGAAGCAGGCTCCAGGCTCTGAGATGTCAGCACAGAGCCAGATGTAGGGCTCGAACCCACAAACCATTGAGATCATGACCTGAGCCAAAGTCAGAGGCTCAACCGACTGAGCCATCCAGATGCCCCAGGGCTGTGCCTTTTCGAGGAACCCTTTGTCCTCCAGGGTTTTATAATGGTCTCCGTATCTTAGGCAAGCAAGACGGTTACTTGTGGAGGACGCCTTCCAGTTTCTGGAGGTCTTTCAAACACTAAACAATAAAATGTCCTCTATTCTTTTTGTTTATGGTCTCTTCATGTCTAGGAGTCTTCTTCAGCTTGAAGGCAATATTCTAAAAACCAATAGAAATTCAGCACTTAAAAACATACCTTTCAGTTAGTGTTTAATGGTTATAGAATTTCAGTTGGGGAAGAAGTCTAGAGAGATGGGGTGGTGATAGTTGCACAAAAATGTGTATGTAATAAGATGGAATTATATACTTAAAAACGGTTAACGTGGTACATTTTATGTTATGTACATTTTGCTGCATTTAAAAAATGTACTCTCAGGGGAGCCTGGGTGGCTCGGTCGGTTGGGCGTCCGACTTCGGCTCAGGTCACGATCTCACGTCCCGTGGGTTTGAGCCCCGCGTCGGGCTCTGTGCTGACAGCTCGGAGCCTGGAGCCTGTTTCAGATTTTGTGTCTCCCTCTCTCTCTGACCCTCCCCCGTTCATGCTCTGTCTCTTTCTGTCTCAAAAATAAATAAACATTAAAAAAAAAAAGAAATAAAAAACGTACTCTTCAAAATAAAAAAAAGGGTTAAATGTTTTTATAGTTAATGATTAGATATATTTAAGATACCTTTAAGCTCCTATGTGATAAGCATTTACAGTTTCCTAAAAAGGGAGAAACTAATACAATTTCTTTCAATGATGCTACCAGAGAACTGATATCCAAATCAGGTGAAGTCTTCAAAAATTATAGGGCACTCTCTCTCACTGGCATAAAAGGAAAAAGCTGGAACAAATATTGGCCATCCACATCTGCTAGTATATGAAGCAAATAACCCTTTGTAATAACTGAAGTTTGCTCCCCAGCTTTAAGGATGGATTAACATTAGAAAGTCATTAATGTATTCCACTGCATTTATAAGATTCTGCAGAATCGGTCACATATTCATGGTTTCAAAACAATCAAAACAAATCTTAACTAACCAGGAATCGAAGGAACGAACATATCTTAAACTCATACCCAGTACCCACCTACAGGTAACATACTTGAAGTTGAAACGTTGGCGTATTCTTGTTAATACTGGGATCAAGACAATGATTCCTGGTATGACCCTTCCTTTTCAATGTCCTACAGATCTTAGCAAGAACAAAAGACAGTGAGTGGAGTAAGTGGTGTAAAACTTGAAAAGACAATGAAAATAAAAACGTCCATATTCACAGACGATATAATTTTGATTTAGGAAGTCTAATGAATTATTTGGAATGAATAAAGTTAACATAACACATTGATCAAGTGTGCCTGATATATGGGCCATATAAAACATTAACTAATTACTATATCCCAAAAATGAAATTGATGAAATACACATTACATAAATATATTATTTTTAATTCATTTTTATTAAATTTTTTAATGTTTATTTATTTTTAAAAGAGAAAGAGACAGAGTGTGAGTGGAAGAGGGGCAGAGAGAGAGGGAGAGAGAAAATCTGAAGCAGGCTCCAGGCTCTGGGCTGACAGCGCAGAGCTCGATGTGGGACTCAGACCCACGAACCTTGAGATCATGACCTAAGCCAAAGTCAGTCGCTTAACCGACTGAGCCACCCGGGTGCTCCAAATTACACAAAGATGTTATTTTTAAAAATCAACAAAATATGGCTCATAGGACTCCCTTGATTTAACGAGGCTGTGCAAAGTCAGTGTAGAGAAAATTACAGTACTTTATTGGAATACATTAAGAAAGACTTAATCTTAACATTGTAAAGATATGAATTCTCTTGAGTTTAGTATGTAACCAATACAATTCCAATAAAAACTTGCTACGTATTTTTCTTGCAAGGCAGAGAAAAATTGTAAGAATCTCTCTCTCTCTCTCTCTCTCAAATACTCATTCTATATCCATCTTGTAGCTTAGAGAAACTTTTACAAATGTACCCAGGGAGATACAGACAAGAGTATTCTTAGAAGATATTTGTAAAAAATAAATAAAGGAAACATGAACACGGTCATCAAAATGAGAATAGAGTATGATATATTAGTACCATGAAGTTGTCCGGCAAGCAAACCGACTGAAAGTATACACACGACTACGAACGAATCTTTGCAATAATATTTAACAAGAGAGAGTTTGCAGAAGATCTGCTATGTGATACCATTTATACAGAATTTAAAAACATAACATGATACTTCTGGAATTGCATATACAAACATAAGTTGTAAAATTTAAAGACATGCTTGGGAGTAATAATCACCAAAGTCAGGAAAGGGGAGGGGAGGGAATGGGGTCAGACGAGGGGAGAGATTCCATGTGAACGACTGGAAGTGTGTACTTTGTAAGCGAGTGCTGGGTACCACTGTATTTCCCGGGTCACCGTTGGTATGTTTGTGTGGTTCCACTCTTTGGTAATGAAGGAAAAATGAGCATTTGATAAAAAGGAAAATTTACCTTAAGGGGCAAATAGAAGGGCATATGACATCAAGGGATAAACCAGGAGGACGACAGCGTGGGTAAGCTTTCTGAGCCTACCTCTGTCAGGGAAAACATTTAGACTCCTGGTTCAACAGTGACTGGAAAACGACCTGGAGGTGGGGTGGGGTGGGGGACTCCAGCAGATTCCAACACAGAAAAGAAAACAAGGGCAGGGAGATAAAGGGTCTCCGGGAGAGACAGAGAGACAGACATGGAAAATGTTGCTTTAAGATAGATGGACATCTCTTTCTTGGGGCAATGGGGGTAGACATTTCAAATGACACTCAAATCTAGTCATGCACCAGATATTAAGGCGGGTAAGACACAGCCTTGCTCTCAAGGAGCTGGTACAGCCTTGAGAAATAGGTATGAAAGAATGACAAGAAAATGGATTTCAGAAATCAGAAAACTGAAGCTCACAGAGATAAGGTCAATTTCCCAAGGTCGGAATCAGGGAAGAGGGGAAATATTTGAGCCCAGAATACCTGAACAGAGAACCCATATTCGGTATCATCGCATTATATTAGCCTCCCTATGAGGACTCTGCCCCTACCTGAGGCATTTCTTCACATTCTGCTTTAGATTTTTTAGATTATTGTTTTTATGTCTGCCTGCTTGCCATGCCAGTTCAAAACTCTGTAAGTTTCTTAACAGATATCCTTCAGTAGCATAAGCAATGCTGAGCTATTTAGTAGATTTTCAACATATACTTGCTAGGACAGATTACTAGGACCGAATACCAGTTATTTGTGATTTCATTTATTGCTTAAGAGGCTAAAATATAGTCTCTCCTGGTTATTTTAAGATAATTTGTCACCGTGAGAGAATATCCAAGTTCCAGAAACTCTTTTTTTCCCCCCAACTTTGAGAGATTAAAATCTTAGACCTTTAATCTTTTATTTGGAAGTCTGTCAGTTTTGACAAGATGAACAGCCTTACGCCTCAATGAAGAGATACTTTCTCTTTTGTGACAGGACTATGAAGGATACATGACATTTATTATCAGCCGGTGAAAGAAAAGGTCTGAGAAACAGCCGACGAAATTCAGTGATAAATCTAAATAGCTTTTCACCACATTTTGGGACTGTTTTTCTTGAGTCATTTTTGTTAGCCCTGCAGCTAAGCAAGGCAAAATTATTTCTAACGCCATTAAAATGTTCTCCACACTTCAAATGCATATGCTTATTTGTTCTTAGTGTTTCTCTGAACAGAACAATTGTCTGAAAATAATGTCTGGCGTGTCTTTTCAGAGAAAGGTTAACGGAGAAGAGACTCAAAGTGCAGACACACGAAATTGTACTCACTGCATTCTTTACTTTGGAAAACAGTTTTAAGTAGTTGAATTACTTACGAAGAGAGCATAGCAACGACAGCCATGTAAGGCATTCTGCTTCTGGAAGTTTGTTTAATCAGTGGTAGCACTACCAACCTCTGGTCTTTTTTTTTTTTCCTCATGAAAGCACCAATGAGGAATGTAATCTTCTAGAACAAACTGCTGAACTTTCGATTCTTCAGTAACCGTCATCCTTTTTGGTGAAGGACACACATGTTTTTTTTCCTTTATAACACTGAAAACATTGCAGTCATGTTGAGCTACCTCTCCTGAAAATTTGAGGAAGTCTAGCCTCATTATATCAGACGATTATGGCATAATAAAGAGCCTTTGCACTCTACTTAACGTCTAAAGATTATTTAGAGAATTCAATATTTATCATTTCATTACCAATAGGGTCTGGGTGGATAAGATTACAAAGATGGAGAACTTGTAGCTTATGAATGTTATTTCAAATTAATTGAAAATTATACAACATGGCATATACTTCCCAGAACATGACAACTAATTGCTAAAGGTTTATATAATATGAACAAATATAAGCATATGCTCAAAATGTCTTAGTTTTTTTTATTTTTTTTAAAAATGTTTATTTATTTATTTTGAGAGAGAGAGAGAGAGAGAGAGAGAGAGAGAATGAATCCCAAGCAGGCTTCCCACTGTCAGTGCAGAGACCCATGTGGGGCTGATCTCACTAACCCATGAGGTCATGACCTGAGCCGGAATCAAGAGTCAGATGCTTAGCCAACAGCCACCCAGGAACCTCAAAATGTCTTAATTTTTAATGCTTTTTGACCCTTTTCTTAATTTTTGAGCAGTAATTAATAAATACACTTTTAGAAAGACCTATAGACATGTTTACCACCTTCTTCTCCTCACTTAAAAGTATCCCCATAGTGTGAAATATAGATTATGTCATTGGATATTCTGAATCCTTCAAAGCAAAATCCTTTACATATTTTTTTTTTAATTTAATGTTTATTCATTTTTGAGAGAAAGAGAGAGGCAGAGTGTGAGCGGGTGAGGGGTAGAGAGAGAGGGAGACACAGAATCTGAAGCAGGAACCAGACTCTGAGCTGTCAGCACAGAGCCTGATGTGGGGCTTGAACCCACGAACCATGAGATCATGGTCTGAGCCAAGTCAGATGCTGAACCAACTGAGTCACCCAGGTGCCCCCAAATTCTTACATATCTTGAAGATACCATCAAAACTGGTTATTTTAACTTTTAAAATATATGAATATTATATACCATGTACATGGTATATAATATATAATTATATTAAAGTAAAAATAAATATAATAAATGTATATGATATGTAATATTATACACTATGGAAACATATTTCTATACTTTATAATTAATTATACATTTATATATGTTAAACATAAATATTTTAAAAATAGAAATGTAAAATGTATTAAGATATAATATATAAAATAGACATATTGCACACCATACTATATCAAATTATCAACGTATCAGTATATAATATAATATATAATACTATATAACATATACATATACAAATAATAATATATACTATTAAATATTTCATTTTTTAAAACATTTATCTTTATTTCTGTTTTACAATAAAAACATCCCCAAGACATGGCCTTGTCTCAAATGCATGACAATTAAAACTCATCTCAACAAGTTAGGGTGCAAATTTTCAGAATCAGTGACTTTTCATGTCGTGAGTAAACTGAAGTTTGCATTATTATAGTGAACCAAAACCTTCACTGTGTAGCTATATATTTTGTTTGTTGGCTTAAGTAGCATACAAAGCTCAGGCCCATGAAAGGATGCTATATTTTAGGGTTATCCTTCATGTTTTTTGCATCTCAGCTTTTTTTTTTTAACTCTGCTTTTATTCGATGGTGTTACCTTTGCTTAAAAAAACAAAACAAAACAAAAACAAACAAAAAAAACTTTATATTGATCAGGAATGACTTTGATTCCAAGTAACAATAACATCCGTGGCAACAGCAAAAAGAAAACAAAGTAAAACGAACCCCTAACTTTCCATGGCTTAAACAATTGAGATTTGTTTTCCCACTGAACAGTTTTTCAGGCTCCTGCTGGTATTGGTGCGGTGGATTAACACCCTTAGGACCAATGATCCTGTTTGGTTGGAGGTTGTGTCATGGGTCAAGGTGGCTGCTGCAGCTCCAGCCATCACATCCTGAGCACAGTCCATGTTTCCTGTACTTACATTTATCTATGTTTGTCCCCTTTTTTTCTTTGTTTTCCCAGAAGCACCTCTAGAAGACTTCCTTTTACATTTCATGGTTTGGAGTCAGTCATATATACCTAAGCAGAAAGGAAGCCTATGAAAGTAACCATTTATCTTTAAAGCCCTAATCTGGTGAGAGGGTGCACCCTAAGAAGAGTTTGTCAATGGTGTTTGGGTTGCCAGTTCTGTGCCTACCACTATTGTGCTTCTGTTTTAAAACTGTCTTCAGGGATAACGTATCAACCTGATGAAGAATTCAGTCTCATTTCCTTACAATATGTATAAAAAATCATTCTCAAACCCAAATCTTAAAATTTTCTTTTTTTCTATTCTCATTCTTTTACCTTATATCAACTGGAGCTAATTGGGAATAGAGGAAACATGCACAATTAAATCAGGTAATATGGTACAGAGAGAAAATGTTGTGGTTTCAGACTCAACTTAAGACACCCTGACTGGGGCGCGTGGGTGGCTCCGACGGTTAAGCCTCTGACTCTTGGTTACGGCTCAGGTCATGATCTCATTGTTGCTGAGCTCAAGCCTTGCATCAGGCTCTGCACTGACACTGTGGAGCCTGTGTGGGTGTCTCTTTCCTCATCTCTCTCTGCCCTTCCTGCTCTCTCTCTCGCTCTCAAAATAAATAAATAAACATAAACAAGACACCCTTATGAAAGAGTAAAATAACTAATAGACATGAATTTCTGTGCCCTTTGCTATAATTGAATCCCATGTACTTCTCTAATTGGTAAAAACCCCAGGAGAGTTGTCTCTTCTTATCCATGAAGGATACATTCCAAGACCCCCAGTGGATGCCTGAAACCTAGTTCTGGATCCTAAAAACACTGTGTTGTCCTATGCACACACACCTATGATAAAATTTCATTTTTAATTTAAGCGCAGCAAGAGGTTAACAACAATAACTAATAATGAAAGAGAGCACTTATAACCATGTATTGTAACAACAGTTACGTGAACATGTTCTGTTTTTCTTTGCCTCTCTCAAACCACCTTATTGTGCTATACCCACTCTTCTTTCTCCGATGGTGTGAGATGATACGATGCCCACATGACGAGACGAAGCGAGGTGAATGGTGTAGGCACGTGACTTAGCTTTAGGTCCTAATGACCTTCTGACGGTACATCAGCCAGAAGATCACGTGCTTTCCGACCGCTGACACCAGGGAAGGCAAAACCTTGGTCAGGGGCGATTACTCTAAACGAAGCTGAATCTTGTAAGAATTGACTACTTTTGCTAGCGTATAAAATAGCTTCCCACACATAACCTAAGAACATCAAAAGTTTTCAGCCCAGCGTTCAAAATTATTCATCTTTACCTACCCAGATTTACAGCTTGATCGTCAATGATTTCTCTTCCCATTCGGTGAACCATGCCAGACTGAATTAAGTATGTTCATGTTGAAATCTGGCCTTAGCACAAGCTTTGATCACTCTTTTCTTTTCTTCCTTAATGCCTGAGCATTCAATTAAATATAATTATAATTAGATTATACAGTATAGATAATTTATATATATGAATTATAATAAATATTCTACCATTCTACTAATTACTTTGACAGCATTCTGTTATTCAATGTCTAAATGTTTTGGAAGCAAGTTTGATAAATAGCTCTTGTACCACATTTAACATTTTAAAATTCCCTGAATAAAAAAAACCTGAAGAGGGACTCCTGGGTGGCTCAGTCGGTTAAGCATCCAACTTTGGCTCAGGTCATGATCTCACAGTTTGTGGATTCAAGCCCTGCATCGGGCTCTGTGCTGATGGCTCAGAGCCTGGAGGCTGCTTCAGATTATATGTCTCCCTCTCTCTGCCCTCCCCTCTCTCTCTCTCAAGAATAAATAAATATTAAAAAAATTGTTAAAAAATCCTGAGGAATATTTTGATTCTTACTTTTGTGGCTTCTAAAACACAGGATTCATGCTGCCAGTTTTTATGTCACATTACCTTAGTTGAATTGTTATCGTGTTAATGATTTTGTAAATATATTTACTTACGAATGTGGGTATGCCATGAAAGTCATTATAAAATATAGGGATCGTCAAGCAGACTATAACAGTTGGGAATAATCTCAGTTAGAAACTGGTCCTGATATCCACTTTACTGTGGTTGGCTGTACAAACGCCGGGCTATGAATGTCAGAGACTGGATGGACTGCATTTGGGATAAGTTAATCCAGAACTCAAATGTAGTCATGGGAAAAGCAAAGTTTTATGGAGTTAGAGGTGCACTGGGTATACTTATCTGCATGAAGAAGAGAACAAGGCATTTTTCTTTTCTCTGATGCCTTACACCTATCGGGGAACAGACTGGAAACAGAGGCGTCTGCTGGAGATGGGGTGTTCTATGCCCTGCTCGAATGAACGTGTGTCCGCGTATATCGCAGCTTTATGCCGTCTCCTGGGAATACCGCTTGGACTTGTTGGTGTGCCTCGTGATTTCCCTGTCTCAGTTTGACTGCGGTGATTTTTTTCAGAGTATGTATTTTATATTTTGAGATTGTTTTCCAGAGGTGGACATTCTCTTTTTTGTTTGAAATCCGAGGCTTCTGTGTGTTATGCTACTAGGTAGTGAATAGACACATGCTACTTACTTCTTTCTTCTAATGGTCCACCTTCACGTTACCAGAAGCAGGTCTAGAGCTAGTTAGAGCCTGAGGAGTAGTCGCAAATGAGGAAAATTGCATATTTTATTTAAAAAAATTTGTATTAATGTTTGTTTTTTTGAGAGAGAGAGAGAGAGACAGAGCATGAGCAGGGGAGGGACAGAGAGAGAGAGGGAGACACAGAATCTGAAGCAGGTGCCAGGCTCTGAGCTGTCAGCACAGAGTTCCACATGGAGCTTGAACTTGTGAACCATGAGATCATGACCTGAGCCGAGAAGTAGGACGCCTAACCAACTGAGCCACCCAGGCACCCCTATAGTTTCTTGTTGACCCAGAGTTTTCTTTCTTTTCAGTCCCAACTCTGTATTCATTTGTTTACTTTTAAAAATGTCTATCTGATGATTTTTATGAATTTCATATAGGAGGCATTGGCAATCTGTCATGGAGCATTTATTTCCTTTCTTGTTTAAGTTTATTTATTTTGAAAGAAAGCAAGTGAAAGAAAGAGAACAAGAGAGAGAGAGGAGTGAGAACCAGTGGGAAGGGGCAGCGAGAGAGGGAGAGAGAGAAAGAATCCCAAGCAGGCTCCGTGTTGTCAGCCCAGAGTCCTACATAGGACTCGAACTTATGGAACCATGAGATCATGACCTGAGCCAAGAAGTAGGACGCTTAACCAACTGAGCCACCCAGGCACCCTGAAAGCTTGCATATTTTCAAGATCAACTGTGTGTATGCATGAACAAGTGTTTCTGTGTATGTTTTGCATAACCTAATTTATATTTTACACCTTTAATGCGTTCCCGTTTATGAATATTTCATTAGGAGCATCACCTGGTTATTTTATTTTTGTGCATTCACTAAGAATAATTAAGCCTTTATTTTATCTTGAATTCCACCCTGTGACAGAGACCAAGTTTTAACATCTGATAAAAACAAACAACTCCACATGCAGCCAGAGAGACCTGAGGACTTTACAAGGTTCTGTTTGGCTGAAATGCTTCATGGTCGATTGGCTGGGCTATTAGAGGATGGAGTACTTTCAGCTATGGGTTGTGATGACCATCACATGTGTCACATCATGAAGTGAAGTAACAATCCACACATTTTATATGTTATATGGAAATGTCATTTGTTTCAATCAAATATTTGACATAGTCTAATGCAACAGATTCTTTGAAAAAAAAACATGCCTAGAGAGATGTTTTCTGATGTTTTATAAAAAAAAACTCTGAACATAAGACCATCAATATATGAATTATACTTGTATGAGTCACAACGATGGATTGTACTAGACAACGGGTGGTGAGGGAAATTACTGAGATTTACTAAAATTCCAGCACAAATTATTTGACTTTTCTTTGCCTCCAAAGTAACGACCTTGGAAAGGCCCAAATAAGAAGGGTTTTCCTCTGGTAACTAGTTCAGAAAGAACGTCAGTGTTTTTTAAATTAAGGTATGATTGTCACATTCATAATTTTGTTAACATTATTCATTAACTCAGAACAGCCTTTCTTACTCTCCTTTCATCTTAATGTTAATTTATTTTTAAGACTATACTTTCAGGGATCATTTCTATAGTTCATTACTAGAGAAGTTTCTCTGAATGTTTAATGTTGATTTATTTTTGAGAGAGAGAGAGAGGGAGACACAAATCCGAAGCAGGCTCCAAGCTCTGAGCTGTCAGCACAGAGCCTGACACTAGGCTCGAACTCACAACAGCAAGATCATGACCTGAGCCAAAGTCGATCGCTTAACCGATTGAGCCACCCAGGTGGCCCATTCCTCTCCTTTAAAAAAAACAAAAACAAAACAAAAGAAAACAAAGCAACAACTGTTATTCACAGGGTAAAGCATTGAACACGTGAACAAAATAATAAACCAAAAACAAACACTTTGCATGTTACCGTGGTATTTTTTCACGTGCGTGTATGTGCGTGTGTGTAAACGTGTGTGTATAGGTAAGGTGCTGGGACGAATCGATGAAGAGGGTGGAATTTAGGAATAACGTTATTCTTTTTGTGCGAGCTACCCAGAAGGCACTGTGTACATGGAAGAAGGTGTCATGCACGCTGACCTTGGAAGAGGAACGCCATTCATAAAGAACTCCATTTGGGCATACCTTCTTCAATCACAGCAGGCAACCACAGGTATTATTGAGCTATCGCTTTGTGTCATCTAGTCTCCTAGACACCATGACCAGTATAAAATGAGGTGGGAGGTTGAATTCCCTTCTGCAAGAAGCTTTCAACACGATAATTTATTTACATTAAAACACACAAGAAACAAGAGGGTGAGAGTGTATACAGTAAGGTGGTAAATCATGTGTAATAAATGATTAGTGTGCTCAGAGTTGAGAAATGGGGGGGTCAGTATGCTATATATTTTCAAATTTCGGGAAACTGACATCATGTTGCCACAGTCTCTACCGATTTTAGGAAGTTATGAGTGTATCGATGTATGATCTCTTCATTTATTTTTCAATAACCCGTGTCATTTAAAGTATGATTTGTCTTATAAGAATAAATATGACACAAGAAGGTAGAAGATAGAAAATGCGTTTTTAGGAGTCAGGTTAAAGTGTGTAGCCCCAGAAATTAACCTGCAAGGAAATGCATGCTGTGGGGTTCTACAGAGTCATTAAATTTGGGTGTGGCAGTGGTTGAATAGGGCTGTATGAGACACTGCTCTTGGATGGTGACACGAAAAACCAATCATCAGCATCAGTTAGGCTCTTGTCCTTCTATTGTATTTTAAAAGGAACTCTACTTTTAACAGATACGAAATAAATAAAACTATACCAAGAAAATATTCCAAGCCCTTTCACCATATACATTGGTAATATATAATATACGACATATATTCTCCTGTGAATTATTCTGTGACTACGAGGTGAAGGGTACACACTCTGGAGTGTGAAGGGAATTTCTGCTCTTCACACTTAAAAACAAATTTCGCAAAAAATGAAATGGAATCTTTCCAAGGTGACAAATTGTGAGATCCTTTTTTTTTTTCTTTAGCAAGTAGGAACCATTTTCTTTTACTTCTGAGATTTTCCTGAAGTGCTTACACATCATTTTGTGGTTTGGGACAAATAATGTGCCAAATGTTTGAGAAATTCTGCTGTCATATATCCTTTATAGCCATTAATTCCTCTTTTCAAAGTTGGAGGTCTTGGGAACAGTCATATCTTTACAAATTTCTCCTCCTGCTCCTCTGGGTCAGTTTCAGCTCTGACCACCACTATTTCCTTCAGTATTTCTATTGGGATTTAAGACATCATTAAAATAACTGGTTGTGTATGTGGATGTGTGTCTATGCCACAAACTTTTGCAGAATATATAATTCTGTAAGGTCTACAAAATTCAAATTCCTTCTTAAATGCAAACTAGTTTAGTTTCTTAATCATACAGTTAGACTTTCCACCGGTTTGTGCTTTATAATTTATAGCCTCAACGTTCATGTGCAAAATACAAATATGTAGAGATGTTTTAGTCCCCAAAGAAAAAAACAAATCTTGCCATTTATGTCAGATACCTATGATCTTTCTTCTAATGTGAATATTTTAGTATTTACAGGATGTTTTAGGATCATTGTTTTAACACTGTTCTGATTTATAATAGCATGCTTATATGACAGTTATGGATGTCCACGTACATAATTAGATTTCCACGTTAGAGTTCTGGGGAAGTGTTTACCTTTGAAATTTCATACTTTATTTTTTTAAAAAAAACAGCTACCAATACAGCTTACATTTGCCATTGATATTAACTAAAAGCAAAAGCCTTTGAAAACGAAGGAGTCTTAGATAGATATCTCTTATTTCCTGACTCTAAACATTTTAAAGTATCTATTTAAAATTTTCTGGGCGCCTGGGTGGCTCGGTCAGTTACACGTTCGACTTCGGCTCAGGTCATGATCTCACAGTTGGTGGGTTCAGGCCCGCATCGGGCTCTGTGCTGACAGCTCAGAGCCTGGAGCCTGTTTCAGATTCTGTGTCTCCCTCTCTCTCTGCCCCTCCCCTGCTCGTGCTCTGTCTCTGTCTCTCTCAAAAATAAATAAAACTTTTCTAATTTTGTTGAAATGTGTTGGTTCTAGAAATCATAATGCATTTGTCATTTTCTACTTATAATTCCTCCCCCCCCACAAAGTATTGATTTGGGGGATGAGTTAAACATCTCACTAAATCCTAAAATTTCTTATAGATCTGATCAAAGACAGTGAAAGTAAAGCCAGTGTTCAGTGTCTGTAACCAGGGGCTCTGATCTTCGATCCCTGAATAAATCTATGCCGCGTTATTCCATGTACTTCTGCCTACAATTCTAAATGAATCCGATCTCCAGGCCCCCTTTTGAGGTACAAATTGAATTGAATTTATTTTAGTTTGACATCTCTGTCATGTTTTGTGACTGTAACTTCAAGCAATTTTAGTATCTTGTTTTTTTTAATTGTCAAGAAAAATTTTAGTCATGGAAATAGTGCTGTTATTAAAAACAGAAGGGTCCCAAACCAAAGCGTTAAAACATTATATTAATATTGAAATTGAATGCCATACTTCTGTGGAGATACAAAGTTAAGGGACGAATGTGATGTTCTTTAGCAAGATTAGAAAATCAGAATTTCGAGCTGTTCTTTGAGCGGTAAGCGTCATTAGCAGGTGGATAAGAGAAGGGGCGAGGTATATATTAGGTACCAAGTTGGAAATAAACTAACTGCAAGGAGAGCACATCACATCCAGCTGCTCCCTGTCAGCAGGGGGCAGCTGACACTGTATCTCATTTCCAGCTTGCCCCTGAGACAGATGTGGTAGTAAAAGGCAAGCGATCTAAGCAGCGGTAGTACTAAGAACTTATGAATGGGAAGTACCATTGGAAACTGTCAGATTAATTTCATGTGTATCTGGTGATATGAAGGCTCATGCTAGTTAGCCTTGGAACGCCATTGAGACAATACCTGTTTGTGTTTAAGCACAAGTTCCTTCATAGAGCCAGGTATGACACATCACCAGGACCACTCCTGGGGCCATTAGTAACAATAACCCCTTCCCCTTTTAAAGGAGCTCGCAAAGCATCGTGATGGTCCCATTATTTGGAGTTCTTGAGAAAATCTTGCTGGAGAAGACTTTTTTTTTTTAAATTTTTTAATGTTTTATTTATTTTTGAAAGAGAGAGAGAGACAGAGATAGAGCACGAACGGGTGTGGAACACAGAGGGAGGGAGACACAGAATTGAAAGCAGGCTCCACGCTCTGAGCCATCAGCCCAGAGCCCGACGCGGGGCTCGAACCCACGAACCGTGAGATCATGACCTGAGCCAGAGTTGGAGGCTTAACCGACTGAGCCACCCAGGCGTCCCTGGAGAAACTTTTGAAGGGCACAGGGGTTGTAAACGACCTTATTCATGAGGTTACTCTAACTAGGCAACTCTGAGGGAAAACGGTGTTTGAATGTTTACAAGTGTCCACAAAACAGTAAAACACACACACACACACACACACACACACACACACACACACAAACAGCTCATGGAAACTTTAAAGTGTTTCTTCAGCTTATGTTTCAAAAAAGCAGATATGAGAACAGATACATAACATAAATAAGTGTTTGTGAGCATGATGCCATAAATAAATAAAATTGTTAAAGACAAAAAAGAAGAAAACAAAACATTTCTTGCTATGGAAAACGGGGACTCCAGTTATCACCATGATGTTGTCTACTTTGAGTTTTTCTTATATTTGTACACTATTAAAAACAATTCTTTGAAAGGAATTCCATTTTAAGCATAAGTGTTGACCTGTAAAATTCCTTACCAAAATGATCTAATTTTACATGTGAAAATTCTCAGAAGAGCTCTGAGGTGCCCGGATTGAACTCACTTTAAATAAATCACAAATACCTAAAGGACTCAGAGAGAAAAACGAAAGATGCTGTGTTTCTCTAGCCTGAACTGTGAAAAAGAGATTCACAATCCCCCTTTAGTTAGCCTTGGCGAATATCCTCCCTACAATTTCTGAAGTTAGAAAGGGAGAGCATTTTATTTGGCAGGCATGCTTGGTAAAACCTGGATAAAGTTCAAAACCTCTGGATGAAATTGGTGACCATTGTCACTTAGTTAATAAGCATCTATTGTCTATTTCCTACATGAATTATTCTTCAAAGTGCAAAAGGTACAGAAATAAGTGAGATATAGCCTTAAAAGACTGCACAATTTAGTGGGAGCACACAAATTCTATTTAATAGTGGTTTGGGGATATGGCATTGACACTTAATTATGCTAGCTGGTGGGTTCAGGCCACGCCCTTCTCTAGATGTCCTCGAAATACACCATTTCAACCTCTTAACTGCCATGGAGCATATGCAGGGGACTTTATACCACTTGAGTTAGGTTCGGGGGCAAAGAATGTCTGCACTGATGTAAATACAGCCAAGGAAACTCATGATAGAAAATTAACTCAGACCAGAATTGAGATGAGGAGATAGTCAAGGCTTATTGAATATTTTTTTCCTGGCTTCCAAAAGATAGCCAACTGGAGAAAAAAGCCATAGGATTTATGAGGTACAAGGAAGGCCACTACATGCAATTATGTCTGGTATTATGAGCCAGACCCCTAGGTAGGTCTCAATACAGGAAGAAGCAACGTTTCTGGCAAGATCCTGCCTCCCCTGCTGTATCCCCAGCACACATGCACATGAGCACCCCACCCACTCAATGTGTCTCTGCGCCCTGGGGAAGAGAAGGGGGTGGCAATGGGTTGTCACAGAACCACACCTTGCACAGGGGAGGCATTTCGGAAAACCTTCATCAACCGATGTGCACAGTGTGATTCTCAGATAGAACCACTATCCAGGTGGAAGAACACCCTGGATAGTGGTTCGGATGCTGTTGGCAGCAACACAACATCTTTATCTGCTTAACAAAGAAACACACTTCTTGTTCCCTGCTCCAGCTTCGGTCTCCATGCACTCCGTCATTCATAGTAAGCAGGTGCTTAATACACGGGTGTGGAATTCGTAAATGGATGCCCAGAGGCTGTTACATTGCTCACCCCTCTGAAAGACGGCCCTGATAAAGAATATTCTCTTCCTCCCTTAGAATTGGTTTTGATTTCTTTGCTTGTTGTCTTTCTTAAAAAAAAAAAAAACAAAACTTATTCAGTATAATTGACATACAGTATTACGTTAGTTTCCTATGATGTACAGTATAGTGTACACATCATGTACATTATGCATGTACAGTTAGTACATATTATGTACAGTATAATAGTTCAACAATTCTGTATTTCTCAGTGATCATGACGGTAAGTATACTCTTAACCCCTTCATCTATTTCAGTGCCCCACATCCCTCTGGCAACCACCATTTTGTTCTCTGTATTTAAGAGTCTGGGTTTTTTGTTTGTCTCTGGTTTTCTTTGTTTGCTCAATTGTTTTGTTTCTTAAATTTGATTTCTTCGTTGGAGATTTTTGTGATAATTACATCTCAATATTGGGGACTGCTTGCCCTCTGTTAAAGAGTAATCTTTGTTTTCAATCTATTAGCCTGGAGATTTAAAAAATATTGTGTGAAATTCTGAAAATATGGATGTGGTATTTCTTTCTATTAAAAATACCGAGTAGAAAAATAAATATAATTAAATATAATGTGCAAATATAATATATAGGATGTATGCAATATACATTTGTATATTTTGATTTTTATTGATTTATACTATGATCTATTTTCTTTTCTTTCTTCTGATTACTTTGGGTTTACCTTAATCCTCACTTTTCATTTCTTAAGGAGGAAGCTGAGGTCATTTGAGACATTTCATTTTTCCTAATTTTGTTCTTTAGTGTTGATCGATCTCTTATTGCTATTAGATGAGCTAAAATAGGGTGACTGTCCTGGTTTATCTGGGGAAGCTCACTCTAACCACATGAGCTCTGAAAAGAAGAAGGAGGAGGCAGAAGAATAGCCAAGAAACGTGAGATGCATGTGACACAGTTTCTGGGTTTGAAGATGGCTGGAGAAACCAGCAGCCAAGAAATGAGAGCAGCTTCTAGAAGCCTGAAAAGGCAAGGAAACAGATTCCTGAAAACTTCCAGAAGGAAAGCAGCCCTTCCAGCACCTGGATTTTAACCCAGTGAAAAGTGTGTTGGTCCCCTGATGGACAGAACCATGCGATAACAATACAGCACGTTCAGTGAGTCACTGAGTCTGTGTCATTCATTATGACAACAGTCTGAAAGCTAAGGAAAGCTAGCCATCAGGTTTACTAACCTTTTCCTTTGCCGTATTTAATCTGCCATTAGTCTCAAGCACAGCGTTTTTCTTCCCAGACATTGCCATTTCTACCTCAGAAATTCAAGTTCGGTCTTTTTATATCCCCATGAGTCTGCCGAAATGTTTATTCTTTCCTCTACTATCTTGACCATTTGAGATGTGGCCATACAAGCTGTTTACTGTTCTTGTCTACCAATTCTGTTATTTCTGTTGTTCCTGGATCTGTTTCAATTGACTGACTTTTTACCTCATTATAGGTGATCCTTTCCTACCTTTTTCTGTACTCTGTAATTTCTGAATGGATGCTGAACAAGAGGAACATTCTGTGCTTCTGCACGTATTTTTATGCTGCAAGTACTCTTGAGCTCGGTACTAGACAGCGTTATGTCAGTTGAGAAAAGCTTGGTTCTTTTATATCTTTCTTTAAGGATTTGTTACATAGAACCAGATCTTCATTTTCTGTGGAATTAACTCCTCTTCTGGGGCAAAATCCTTCTCAGGACTCTCATCAATTCCCTCCAACTAGCACTTACCATTCTGACCGTCCAGGAACTGTTCCCGTTGATTCTTCCATGTTTCAGGTATTTTCCTCATGTGCACATGCTGATCAACAGTGGTCAACCTAACTGTTGAGGAAGGCCCTCTGCAGAACTCTGGAGTTTTCTCCCTGTGCAACTTTCTCCTGTCCTGCTGTCCTGAGAAGCCTGTCTGCCCTGCTTCTGCTGGACTCCCCTTACCGGCTCCTTGACTCCTGGTTCTGACCGTGTCTCCCTTCCTCACACTGTGGGCTGGAAACTTCCTCCAAGAAGCAAGTGGGACCAGTCTCCCAGCTCGCCTTGTCTACTTCCCCATTTCTTATTTCTTAGAAATCTCTGCCCTGCCTTCTCTAGCATCTAAAGTCTTGAGGGCTGTTTTTTCATGTGTTTTGCTTTAATATTTAGTTGTCTCAAGTGGGAGGGTAAGTCTTCCTGATTGCAAGCAGACTGCTCCCTTGATAATCTGGTGTGCATCTTTTCAAGCTTTTTTCTACATATATATACTTCTACCTATGCATTTTTGCTTTTCAAATTGCTCTTTACACATAAAATATAATAAGCATATTTTCTTCTTTTTAAAAGTTCTTTATATATTCTTTCTTTTGGAGATGAATATCTTTGCTCATAACTTCTTTTTGTACATCTCTGATTATTCCCTTAGGATAAATTGTGACTGAGTTAATATTTTTAATGCATCGGCACATGTGGTCAAATTAGCCCTACCAACATATGTATGTCTCTTCTTTTCTATACCAATTGTGAAAATCAGTTTTGTTTTTAATTGTCTGAGACAAAAATTGACTTCAGTTTTCTTTTCTAATTTTTTTAAAATGTTTTATTTATTTTTGAGAGAGAGAGAAAGAGAGAGAGACAGATTGTGAGTTGGGGAGGGGCTGAGAGAGAGGGAGACACAGAATCCGAAGCAGGCTCTAGGCTCTGAGCTGTCAGCACAGAGCCCGACGTGGGGCTTGAACCCATGAGCTGTGAGATCATGACCTGAGCCGAAGTCAGACGCTCAACTGACTGAGCCACCCAGGTGTCCCTACTTCAGTTTTTTTTTTTTTTAAATCAAACAGTTTTTGCTTTAGTATGATACATTAAAAGCCTCAAGTTCAAAGTTATTTAGATACAGCAGCAATGATCACAGCACATTGGTCCACTTAGACTTCAAGGAGTTCCAAAGCTTTTTATTAGGTGTGGAAAAGAAAAGATACGTATAGTTAAGAAGCTAAAAATAAAAAGGATTAAGAGTACACTTATCATGATGAACACTGAGTAATGTGTAGAATTGTTGAATCACTATCATGTATACCTGAAACTAACATAACACTGTATGCTCATTATACTTTAATAAAAATAAGTTTTAAAATTTAAAAAAAGAAAAGAAAAAAAATTTCTAGTTATGTTGATGGTGTTTTTTACTTTGATCATATTTTTACCTATCATTCTCATTTTCAACATTTTCAGTAAACTTCATTTTTAATTTGAAGTTTTAAAAATGTTATCAAGATGAAACTTAAAATTATGTGCATGGGTACTTCTTCCTGAATTGTCTGTTTGGTTCCTCACTTGCTTTTGTTAGTTGTCTCATTCCTTTTTTAATGGTTTGTCAGATTTCTTTTTGTTTTAAGCAGAATACACTGTGTACTCTTTAAATGATGTACCAAATCTGTTTTTAATTTTTGCATTTTAAGCAACTATTTCTTTTAAAAAACATTGTTAGCTCTATCAGCTCTTTCTTTATGTTCAAGCCTTTGCTCATAATGTCACTTGATATTTTCCATCAGATGGGTAGATGTGCACTTATTACTTATTTGTATTTTTATTTTCTTTTAACTGTAATTTTACACTCACTGCTATAATTCATTGAAATTTGTGTTTTGATATATCGCGTAGGGTGATCTAACTTTATTTATTTTGATGTGACTAATCAATGGTTCCTCTACATTTTAATATAATCAATTATATTATACTTACGTGTGTCTAATTTGAGTAACTACGCATACATACTTGTAATTTACTAGAATTGCATATGATATCAATATCAAGGAATACATTTTAAGTCAGCAAACTAATAGTAGTATCTAGCACAGGTAGAGAAAAGCATACAGACTTTTCTTCAATTCATGGAGATGAATTGTTATATTTATATGTTACGCTGACACATCATATAAAGCCTTTGCGATGCATTCAAGAACTTTGTATTGCTGTTGATAACTGGAAACAGTATGCGACTGTTTTCATTACAATCTCTTAGGATTAGTGACAACACCCCCCACCCCCGCCCTGACAGATTTAACGATGCGGAGAAGCGAAATACCTCATTTGTACACTTCATATACATTATTAATCGTTGACTCAAAAAACAAGGTTGTTCTTATTGAAATAATTACATATCAAAGTAGACCTAATTTAGGGTTAAGAGCAGGATTGCAATGTAATTGGTTTACTTTCTCATGGGTGTTATTTTATGCATTCCAAAATAACGTTTGTGATGAGGTTCATAGAATTTGCCAGACTTCCAAAGGAATCTATGGCCCCAAAATGATAATAATAAAGCTTGGTACATACAGAGTATTTTGCCACTTCCCCCGTCCTTGCTCCCTGACTCCTCCTGGCTAATACCACAGAAATGAAGGGATCGAAACAACACAGTGGTGTTTCATTGGACTATCAGGTGTCAGTGGTCCATTGACTCCTGTCAATGGATGGTGTGTTTTGGTATTTGTTTTCAAGTTTCCTAACTGGTGTCGAATTCTTGGGGATTTTTGTATGAACTCATACATGATTTTGTGTCCATATGTTTGTGTTTGGACTGCCTGCTTGAGGACTGACATTGGATCGTTTCTCTTCCCCATTCTGAGAACATTTCAAATATGACAAAATATAGTAAAATCATTGTGATGAATTCACAGTTACATTTTAAACACATACACTGTGTATAGCGATGTTTCTTATGATGGCCACAGAGTATAAATCTTTAGGCTATTCTTTTTTCACCCTTTTACTTTCTAGTGAAACTCCCACCTTCTATTGTTTACGTATTTCAATGACTTATTGGTTCACTATTTTCTTCAACGAATATTTCTTCATTGTCTACTACAAGCCAGGTAGTCTATTTTAGGTACTGGATGTAAAATCATAATTAAGAAACAGATGTTGTACTTGGGAAGTATAATGTCGTCTGGGAGACAAACCAAGGGATACGAGATTACAGCACTTCACTGCTATGTTATGATGTAAGTTGGTACCCGGTTGTCGTTGGCTACTCGATATGGGTGTTTCCTCCTTCCTCATGGCATTAGGAAAGCTTGCTCGAAGAAATGACATTTAAGTTGATTTCTCAATAATGGGGCAGTTGAGTATGGACAGGTAGGGGTATGGACAAGTCATTCCAAGGTGAGAAAACAACGTGTCCAAAGACACAGAGATGACAGAATACAGTTCACGGTGGCAGCAAAGATAGCCAGTGCCTGAGAGGTTGAGGAAGGGGAGTGATTACATGAGTTTCGCAAGCACAGGGAAAAGTCATGATGCTCTTGAGAGCCATTTAAGGGGGTATGCACTTTATTCTGATTGCAATGAATTTAAGGGTTGATTAACTGAAGATGCCAGTTGATAACTGAAGATTCCGGTGTTGGTCTAAATGAGCCAGGGAGGGAGTTGTAGCAGCAAGATGGGGGTAAATCTGGTCCGCGGAGTAGCAGGGCAGGTGGAGGGGGTCAGATTTCTCCTTGGCACTAAGAGAGCTTTGCAGCTGGACAGACATCCTGGGAGCTCCTACAGAAGGAGAGGAAGAACCAAGCGTTAGAAGTGACTCCTGGGTTCTTCGCAGGGATCACTAAATAGACAATATTGTAATTTATATAGCAAAGGAGATGCAGAACTTATGGGGAATGTGGGGATGAAGTAGGGATGATGATGAGTTTGAATTCTTGAGATCAAAGTTGAAAAATTTTCGTTTTCCCCTTGTAGCATGTTCACCCACTTCACACATGTAAGCTCCTGATTCACATACAGCGTGAACGGAATCCCCAAAATTCACATTTTTCTCTAGGCTTTGAGATTTTTAAAGGGCCTTTTCCGCGGGAGTTAACTTTTATCATCAAAGTGTGTTCAATGGGAAAGATTCAACAATGTACATCAGTGCTTCTCCCCATTTGGTTTGTAAGGGAACAAATGAAATACATAACCCCTTCTGCAGGGTAGCAAAACACTCCCTCTGGAGATCGTCAGATATGTCTACAGTCATGGATGCTCAGGTCTGAATGGGACTCCAGAGATCATTTGGTCCAAATATTTACTTTACAGATGATGGAATCTTGAGAAGAGTTGAAAGCTCGGCCATCGGAGAGTTGTCATTTTATTGACCCACTCTCAATTCATTTTCAATAATCCGAAGAGCACGGGTCGTGATTGTCTTGTCTGCCACGTGGCCCAAGTGTTTGCCATTTCCTGCAATCAACTTTCTTCCTAACTGCAAATCCCACTTCTTGCTCTGTGTTTTGGTTCGGATTTACTCCTTCCCTCTAAGATCCTGCTTCTTCCATTCCTCGAACTCAGAGGTTAGGGGATTTTTCTTCTGTAAAAGGAAGATATTATATGTATTTGCTTTGTAGGCCTTGTGGCCTCTGTCCCTAAACCTCAGCCATGCCATGTGGGGCATAAGCAGCTACAGACAATGCATACTTGCATGAGTGTGGCTGTGTCCAGTAACGCTCTATTTACAAAAGCAGGAACAGGGGGAATTTGTCCCATGCACTAACTCCACAGAGACCAAAAATAGTATATCATCCCCTTTACCTTTTCTTATACTTCATTACAACCCACCCTGCCCTGTTTGCACATATATCAACCCGGCCCGGTTTGCTCTCTAGTGCTTGCTGTTTTTGAGAATCTCACGTTGCGTCTAAGGTTCTGCACACAAAAATCACATCCATTCTGTATTTCCTCAATCAGAGGGAGACTACACCTCGCCCCCGGCCTCCATCTACTTTTCTCTACTGTGCAGCTTTTCTCTGGCTGAATAGTTACTTATTAAAGTCCTCCGTATGTTGGGTGAGTGTAGTTGAAGATATGGAGGGTCTTGAGGATGAAAAGAATTCCTCGTTCCATCGTCCTCCTACGCAGACTGCTGACTGGTTGTGGCTCTGTGAGCTTTATTTGCACAACATGGTGCAATCTCTAACAACACACCTTAAAGGTGTGACCGATGTTCTGAGTGGATGGCAGCCCATTCTGCTTTTTTGTCAAACTGGTATATCTAATGGTGCTTTTTCTTAAAAGTCTCGGGCTGTTTCTTAGTCTTTATTAGAGCTGCGCTTCAGAGAACCCAAGGCACTGTTTCTCTGCCATCTTCTCTTCTCATTCCAACACTCCATCGCCTCATTTCAAAGCTACGTGATGTCTGAGCACTCTTCTCACTATAGAACCTTCTTGGATAGTGGTCACCCCTTTAAACTGTGTCTTCTTCTTAATATCAGTTTGACAGAAACTTTCATTTATATACCCCTTTACAGACAACACTGGAAAACACATTTCATCGTATTAAAGATTTCTGGAAACCTGTAAACTCAGCGGGCATACTACTTTCTTCACTTCTTAGTGAATAAAGCTGAGACAGAAAGGTCAAGTGACGTGATCAGTGTCACAGTGAGTTAATCATGTAGTTGCAGGGAAATTCAAGTGTCTTTTTTCCTTTAGTTTTAAATATAGTATTCTTTCCAACGCACACGCAGTCTTATATAGGACGAAAGTACGTATTGATGGAAAAACTGCATTCATCCAAAGGAAATAGGAAATGAGACATGGAAGTGATATAATCTGCAGAAACCTTTATTAGAGAGCATAGAATAGAAAATGATGAAACTTCTACCTGCTACAGTGTGGGAAATAGCAAGGTAAAGGCTGAGACTTATGAAGTCTTACTATGAACCTCTTTAATTAGTATAATATAGCTTATGAAACACATTTGCAGGTATTTCAAGAGATGACAAATAATTTTGATCAGAATAGAAACAAAATGCTAAATGGACGGCCTGGGTGGCTCAGTTAGCCACTCAGTTAGCCGGTTAGCGTCCAGCTTTGGCTCAGGTCATGATCTCATAGTTCATGAGTTCAAGCCCCACATCAGGCTTTCTGCTGTCAGCAGGGAGCCTGCTTTGGATCCTCTGTCCCTTTTCTCTCTGCCGCTCCCCCCTCTGTCTTCCCTCTCGTGCGTGCTCTCTCTCTCTCTCAAAAATAAATGAATAGATAAAAATGCTAAATGTCAAGGAGGTTTGCGCCCCTTTTTATCAAGCATCTGTAAATTCTCTTTCTGGTTTTTGGCTAATAAAACTGGCAGTATTAACATAGGAGCTTATAAAGAGATTTAAAAATTTAATAGAACCATCATCAGTGATTCACACGCTACAAAGAAAAGTGTGAGAAAACCTTAATATTTTAAGAAACTTGGAAGATTGCAAGGTTTCACCTTAGGAAGGTTTTCTTGTTCTCTTTCTCATCACATTCTGGCTATTCTCTCAGGAAGCCTGCATTCACTAAAATAATATTATCTCCTGAACGTTACTGATTTCCAAATCTCTCTCTCCAAACTCGTATGCTCGTTGGACCCTGACTCCTGATTCCACCTGCCTGCTGGGCACAGTCACTGCCATTTGCTGTAGGCATCTAAAGTTCAGCATGTTGGGGGCGCCTGGGTGGCGCAGTCGGTTAAGCGTCCGACTTCAGCCAGGTCACGATCTCATGGTCCGTGAGTTCGAGCCCCGCGTCAGGCTCTGGGCTGATGGCTCAGAGCCTGGAGCCTGTTTCCGATTCTGTGTCTCCCTCTCTAGACTCTGTCCCTCCCCCGTTCATGCTCTGTCTCTCTCTGTCCCAAAAATCAATAAACGTTGAAAAAAAAAAAATAAATAAAGTTCAGCATGTTGAAAGCGGAAGCCATTCTCCAAGTCGCCAGCTTCAACCTTCTCATTCACCTGTTAAGAGTGTCGCCTTCTGTTGTACATTGCATGGTGCCCGTCCTGCCCCCTGTTCAGGTGCGCCAGAACTTTAGATGTGACCTTGCTTGGAAACAGAGTCTTTCAGATGTGATTAGGTGAGATGAGTCATACTGGATTAGGATGGGACCCGTATCTGATGACTCGACTCCTCGTAAGAAGGCCACACTTTGGAAGAACACAGATGGAACACCAGGTGAAGACAGAGGCACAGATTGGAGGGCTGGGTCCAAAGTCAAGGGATGCGAAGGATACTGGCAACCACCAGAAGTTGGGAGAGAGGCATGGGGCAGATTCTTCCTCAGAGTCTCCAGAAGGAGCAGATCTTGCCAACTTCAGATTTAGTTTTGGACTTCTCCAGGAACGTGAGGTAAACTTCCATTGTTCTGAGCAACTCAGTTTGTGGTGATTTGTTACGTTAACCCTAGGAACCTGATGCGATATCTGGTCTACTTTCACTCCACAGGAGAAGCATCACACATCCTTTTATATCTTACTTCAGACACACCTCTTGGGTAAGTTCTTCTTTGTGCCTCTATTGCCACTGACTTGGCAACTGTCTGTTACTTAAAGGTCCTTACTTGCCCAGGCCATTATTTATTCTGCTAAAACCACCACCATCTTCCTCAAACAAAAAATGGATCATGTGCATTTTCTTACCTAAAAACATTTACGTTTCTGATATGAGTTGCACTGAGGAGTTGCTATGTTCCTGTCGCTGTGCTATAGACTTTTCAGGTATTAAAGCATTTAAGTTAAACAAACCTGAGTAGTATTTGCTCTGAGTATCATCATTCATGTCAAAAAAAAAATTATTTTGGGGGGCACCTGCGTGGCTCAGCCGATTAAGCATCTGACTTTGGCTCAGGTCATGATCTCACGGTTGGTGAGTTTGAGCCCCACATGGGGCTCTGTGCTGACAGTTAAGAGCTTGCTTGGGATTCTCTCCCCCTCTCTTTCTGCCCCTCCCCCACTTGCATTCTCTATCTCCCTTGCCTTCTTTTTTTTTTTTTTTTTTTTTTTAGAGAGAGAGAGAGAGAGAGAGAAGGAGAGAGAGAGAGAATAGGTGAGAGGGGCAGAAGGAGAGAGAGAATCTTAAGCAGGCTCCATGCTTAGCACATGCAAGGCTCTGTCCCATGACCATGAGATCATGACCGAGCCACCCAGGTGCCCCATCATTCACATTTTAAAGATGAGGTAAATGGAACATTGGAAGATTAATCTGCCCAAAGTGACCCAATTAGCGAGCACCTCGGGCAGGAATAATGCGCAGGCTTTCCAGCCGCAGAACCTGCCCACTCCCCACCACTAAGCTCTCCAGCTGCTTCTTATCTCTAAGTTTCTCCCAGACCACATGGCCTTTGAAAGGGACTATTAGAAAAAAAATCCAGATCAAATGTTGCTACCTTTCAGGTCTATTTTGTTTACTGGTCTAACTTTGGCTTTTAGCCCAGGGATCAGCTCTTTGAAGGGACACATTTTGTACTGTTTGAAAGAATAAGTGATGGCCACTGCTGGGTTCTTCCCCCGATGCCTCAGACAGAGCTGGTGAATTTGTTCTTTTCATTCCCAGATGGCTTTGTTCTTATCTCCGTAATGTATGCGTTTCATTATTATCCACCCTTCTCTATTAGACTGGTTGTGATAAGGGCGGGGGGGTTATGTCTCATCCCTCTGTTTATTCAAGAACATAGTAAGTTGTTAATGATATCAATTAAATGAATTCAGTTAATAAATGTAAATATAATAAATAGAAAAATCTTAGAACGTGTTATTCAAATATGACATTAAATAAGCTTATATTATCACTCACTTAAGTATAGTTTTTTTTTTTCTGTTATTGCATTGTTCTGTATCTTTGCCCATGAGGGTTATTATTTATTTCTATTTATATACTTATCTTCTCTATTACACTGAATTTCTTGGGGGCAAGCTTCATGTCTTACTATATGTCTAGAACCTAACACATAGTCCAAACTTTGTATCTATTTGCTGAAAACATAAATTCTTTATTTCTTTATCTTTTAAAGGTCTACCTTATTCGCAGTCCCTCGCTTCAAATACATGATACATTAGTTGGAAGATCATGTAAATACAAGACACTTAAATGTCACTAAATGTATTCCATAAGTAAGTGTGTTGTGGGGGGGGGCAATAAGTAAAATAACCTGTTTATTGTAGAAAACAAGAGCTCAAAAAAACCCGAGGCAAGTGTGGATTACATGGTCTGAGGCATGTTTAGATAGGAGGTAACATTTCTGTTGAACATAGAGGGATAGATGAACTTTGCTCTCAGGAAGAGGAAGAAGAAAGGACTGTACAAGGGAATTTAATTTCTTTTTGTTCTAAGTATGCTGAGAAGATTTTAATCATCAATACGCATTTATTCTCATCAAATATTTTTTTTACGAACATGAGGTGACCATAGTTTTTCCCTTTAAGGTGTTAACCTAGATAAAATTACTTCATCATCATGGATTTTCCTTTAAATGTGACAGGAGGCTTTCTTTGTAAATATTATACTTAGGGTTTTTTTCTCTGACTACTGAGAAAGACTGTCCCATGATTTTCCCTTTTTGTAATGATTTTGGCCAATTTGGGTTAACAAGTTTACGCTCTTCCTATGAAAGGAGTTGATATGTTTTCAATTTTTGTATTCTTCTCTGGAAGAGTTTATGTAAAGTTGAATTACTACTCCTTCAATGTGAAGATGAATTCCTCAGGAAAGCAGTCTGGGCCTGAAGTATTTTCACATGGAAGTCTTAATTAAAGATCCAAATTTTAAACAAAAGGATGATTATTTACAGTTCATTTCTTATTATTCTAGTTTTTGTATATTTTGTGGAAAAAATTTCCTCTCTTGTCTAAATTAGCAAATGTATTGACATACAGTTGTGGATTATGTTTTTAAAAATTTTTTAAATGAATATTTCTTTTTGAGAGAGAGACAGAGCATGAGTGGGGGTGGGGGAAGTAGAGAGAGAATCCGAAGCACGTTGCAGGCTCCGAGCTGTTAGCACAGAGCCTGATGCAGAGCTCGAACTCATGAACCATGAGATCATTTCCTGAACAGAAGTCGGATGTTTAACTGAGCCACCCAGGTGGCCCTACATCCTTTTTATATATTTGACATTTTAAGTATCTATAATGATTTTTCTTTTTCATTTGTATTACTGAAATCTTTTTTAAATTTTTTTGTCCTTAAATCACACTGCTATGATTTTATCATTTTTTGTTGTTTTAGAGAACTATAATTTGTCATTTAAAAATTTTTCTACTGAATTTGGTTTTCCATTTAATAGACTGGTACTCTTACTTTTGTTGAGTATTTTGTACATCTGGTAACACTGTACTTCAAAGCTTAAAGGGGCCAAGGGATCAATACATTCTTTTTTATTTTTTCTTAAGTTTATTTATTTATTTTGAGAGAGAGAGCGCACACGTGCAAGTGAAGGGGGGCAGAGAGAGAGGGAGAGAATCTCTCTTTATGCTAATCCGACATGGGGCTTGAACCCATGAACCATGAGATCATGACTTGAGCTGAAATCGGGAGTCAGATACTTAACTGACTGAGCCACCCAGGCGCCCCTCAACACATTCTTGATAATCAAATAAAGATGATGTTAGATATAATTAAGTAAGACAACTGGAAATTAAAATGTTTGGTTCAGAATTTTGTTGCAGACATGGTGAAGGTGTAGAGATGACAGCTATCTGTGTGGCCACCTGACAGGGGCTGACAGGATGGACTAGCCTAGAATAGAGGGTCAAGTGAGCTAAGACAACAGACTGATCATAACAGACTGTGCTGGTCAGGTTGTCTTTCTGATTCTCGTATCACATCAAGCTCATAGTACAGACAAGGACTGATCACACTGGTCACTTTCTTCTCCATATAGTTTATAGAGTTTCTTACACAGAAGATGCTCCATGCATGCTCAAAAAATAACATAGTAAAAACATTTAGCAAGCATCTTCATTCCACTAAATCCTAAGGAAATTAAATGCCTTCCCCAATTCACAGAGGCGATCATTTAAAGACCTGAGACTAAGGCCACAATCTTCTGAGAGCAGATGCGTGCAGACATTGAATGCCAAAGCAGGACATGTGGACTGCGAGTTTGACAATGGTGGTGAAATATGAAGTGTTTTGGGAAATCAAGTTAGCATATCATACATATTTTATTAATATCCCCTTTTCTTTATTGAGAGGACAGAAAAAAGTAGAAGTAAGCCATAGAACATAGAAACATAATGCAATCATATTGGGATTGTGTGTGTGTGTGTGTGTGTGTGTGTGTGTGTAGTTGTTTATTGAACTTGTTGTTCCTGAATCTTGGGTTTCTCAGTACTTGTCTACAAGGGGGTTTACTTGCACTAATGGATGTTTATAGTTCTTTATTTTTTTAATGTTTTATTTATTTTTGAGACAGAGAGTGCAGGGGAGGGGCAAAGAGACGGGGTGGGCAGAGGATCTGAAGTAACTCTGCCCTGACAGAAGGGAGCTGGATACAGGGCTCGAACTCATGAACCAGGAGCTGAGTCAAAGTTGAACGCTCAACCAACTGAGCCACTGAGAAGCCCCTATCGTTCTTTAAGCAATGAGGTGAAGTGACCTGTGTAGAAGAACTCGGGCCCCAGGAGCCCAGATAAGGAAAAGGGGGAACAAAGCTCTTTATTCTGAATTAAACAAAGTGCTGCGTGCCCTTGGCCACTGACCCTGTGCCTAGAGGTCTCTCAGGGACGAAGGGCACAGGTGCTCTGTGAATCAGGGTCTGGGTGCCTCCCTTGCTTTTGTCTGCCTATCCACTCAAACCTTATCTTTTAATGAGATCTCAGCTATTAGAAATCCTTTCAAGTTGTGGGAGGGTTTAAGTTCTTGGGGCATTTTCTTTTTTCCTATTACTTGAGCCTCTATCAGCATATTGAATTTTGGTGTTTCATGGGACAACACAGTTAACAGTGAATTATGTCGCCCATTCTGCCTCCTCCATGAGCAAATTATGCAGGCTTCTGGAAGGAGAGCACTAAAAACTCCTTAGCAGACCCCTTAATTTGGGTTGGCAAGAGAAAGAAGGGTAGAGGAATTGGAACATTCAGGTAAATGAATAATGAAAATGGGGGAATGCTATGTTTCCAACGGAAATGGGGGAATGCTATGTTTCCAATCCCTCGGCAAAGAACACAAATTGACCAAATTTCGCACTATTTACATTAAGTTGCACAACTTGATTTTTTCTCCTTGTGTAGTGTGGAGAACTTACACAAAGCACATGGGCGTGTTCAAGCACGTGGCCAAAGGGACAGAACCAGTATAAGTCTAAGCAGAAAGAGGAGGGGGCTACTTAAACAAAAAAGGGAAAAAAAAAAAGAGATTTAAGACACTTGCAAAACTTATACGGAACATTTAATAAATTTCTGGTATTTTGTCTGAAAAGAAGAGGGAGAAGTTTGGAGCTTTTGTAGCTCTCTATTATAGAGTAAGTCAAGTGAGAGAAATCCTGCTTATTAGAAACCGCAATGAGCCACTTGCTGGGGGAAGGGAAAGGAGAGAAAGAGAAAGAGATAGCTAGAGAGAGAGATTGAGAGACAGAAAGAGAGAGAGACCAAACACTGGGGCGGCTGAGCTGTTAGAGACCAGTTAATAGTAATAGGGCTTTCTGTATTTAGAGAATGTCCAGGAGACCCTATACATGCTGTGTGTTCTAGGTAAGTCTAGGTAAGTCTAGGTTCTAGGTAAGTCACTAAACCCAAGAAAATATGAGATAAATAAACCATTTTATAATCAACAAAACACCAGGGTGTTAAAACCAGACTTTCTTCTTAATTTTGTCATACAATTTGTTTGTTGCTGTGTATATCTTATGGAGGATGCTTGTTAAAATGACTATTTTTTTTTAAAGTTTTCTTTGCATTGCAACAGGCTGAAATGAGATCTCTAATGCTTCATATTACGCTGAGGAGAGATGAACAGTTTAGAAAAAATATGGTTTGCTGATCTAAAAATCACCAAAATTCTGTAGATTACATATTATAAATAAGTAAATATTTGATATTGTATAAAAATAGGTGAATTCATCTCTTCACCTGGCGCAAACACACACACACACACGCACGCACACACGCATGTGTGAGTTTTGTTTCTGAGCTTCCCCATGAATGAGAAAGTGCTCCTGATTTTTAAATGTTTGGATGATGGGGATAAAGTGATTAGGTTAGGTATCAGGATGTAATTTATTGTGAGGTTGGATCCTTTTTCATACAAGGGGTTTTATTCTGTTGTACAAAGTTCATAATGAATTTGATATTTTTTAAAATGTCAAATAACACCATTGGAAAACCTGTCTTATGTGAAAATACACAACTACAGAAAAATTTTTGCCTAGAGCCCATCTATTTTATCAGTCTCTTCCTGTAAAAATTTTATCGGTCTTTCACACATAATGCCACACATGAGATACGTTCTGTCAGTGAATATCTTTCTCTGTTGTCTGTCCCTGGAGCATACAGCTTTTGAACTCAGACGTCTTTGGTTTTATTGGGATCACATGCCTCATTTGGCATCTTTGTCAAATGGTCCATGATTTATTACATATCCTGGGGCTGCGCTTGCCGAACACAGTCATCTGCCCCAGAAGGTTCTGGAAGCTCTTCTAAGCCTTAGCTTTTTTTGGATGGTCAGATTTGAAGTTTAATACTCGCTTCCAGACTTTTTACAACTTAAACACTTCTCAATAAATTTAACTATACTAGACCGATTTGTTCAACCTGACTCGGTGAACAGAAAAAAAATAAGTTGCTAACCATGCCACGACTAAAACTCCACCGAGGGTTGCAAGATCCCAAGCAGCTACATTGGCGTCATGGTTGCCCCAGGTCAATCTTACTGATAATGCAACAGCATATTTCCAATAATATTTTATAGCACATGGGCTGTTGAGGGGAAAAAAAAGATGTTTAGTCTTCTAAGTTTTTGAGAAATGTCATGTAACCTACACCAACAACATGTACCTCCAGTCCCCGGAGAAACACTTGGCCAGTACTAGTCAACTAGTACTCTAGTACCTTTAAGACCTGTTACATCTTATTTAACACATTTTTGTTTAAACTTCTTCAGTTACAAAGTTTCCCTTTTCACATATAATCTATATCTGGCTGATATAGATTCTATATCTGGCTGATATAGATTCTATATCTGGCTGATATAGATTCTATGTTTGATCTTACCATTAACTCTCACTAGGACAGAATTTTGGAAATGCTGGAATAACACCATTTGGAGTTTGATATATCTGATGTGCAATTCTCAGTTTTGTGTCTTGCACTTGCTCTATTATCTTAAAGATCATCTTTGTTGGTGACCCTGGCATCTTACAGTCTGCAGTCCCACAAGGCATGAATCAGTAGTAGTCAAAGTGGAAAAGCGAGTTAAGACAGAGAGATATGTTTCGGAAGCCTGAAAGCTGGAATGCGGTGACAGTGTGCTGTCCAACTTGAAATATAACGGAGTCTGTGGAGCTGTGTTTGGTTTTCAAAGTCCTACGACCAGGAGCCTTGTACAAGCCACCTGGGCCATGCTTTCTTCATGAGCAATTTAGTTAGTATAACTCGTGAGGCATGCTTAAACTTCACGGCAAGACAGAGTCAACAAAAGTTAGCAGTGCGAATGTAGCCCGGATGAAGGAATTGAATCGGTGTTGGCCTCTGTTGGTAATGACTACGAAAGCTCTTTCTAGAAATCCCAACACAGTGGCTATAAGTGCCTGTCCACAGGGTGGGCAAAATAAAGATGACTAAAGGCACACACTTCAGGAAAACCGTAGGTGAAACTTCTAGTAAGGAAGCAGGCTGGGGATGATGAGAAATCGTGGACAGAAAAAGGACAACTATTTGCATCTTTAGAGACATCATGCTAAGAATGTTCATTCGTAAGAAATGGAATGATATAATTTCTGGCAAGTATAAATGTCTGGGTCTCACAGGCCAGGGCTGTGAAGGCAGTTCTTCAAAACATTCTTAGGAATCTGGGCTACTATCACTCTCGTCACTACAGTTCATCCCAACACGGTCGCTTGCCTCCTATCCAGCAGGGCTCAGTTACGTAGCCACGCTGAGTTGCAAGTAGGTCAAAGAAATGTAACCTTATTCTGGGAGGTCAAGATCTAGGTAAAATCCTACCACTTGGAAATTGAGAAGCTGTCTCGGCTGCTTGACAACCCACTTGGCTACTCACCCCACCTACCCAAAGATTTCATCCAGCGCAAATTCCCAGATAGCTGGGTAATGTGCAGTGCTTGGTTAAGATGCTGTCGATCTTAAAAACTGAGAACAAACTGAGGGTTAATGAGAGGTGGGAGGGAGGGGAGGGTAGGTGATGGGCATTGAAAAGGGCATCTTTTGGGATGAGCACTGGGTGCTGTATGGAAACTAATTTGACAATAAATTTCATATATTAAAAAAAATAGATTAAAAAAAAGATGCTGTGTCGAACCTCATCTTCTTTAATCACCCACGGATGCAAAGACAAGTCATCGACAGCCACCACTTCTAATACACCTTTACAGGTGGGAACAGGATAACCACAACGCAAAACTCCTACTTGGGAAAGCTGTCACTCTTCCTTAGCAACTGCCAAATCTGTTAGGGAGGTGTTGGTGAACACCTCATTTTTGGCCATGGAAGAAATTATTTTTGACCTTCCGGATGCTTCTGTTTCTGTGATCTGGGAGGATCTCCCATATTCCTCCTCTGTGAGCACCTGATTCTGCCTGCAGGAAGATTCTTCCTCTCTGTTGTACTCCCTGGCCGGTCATGTCTAACATGGACAGGGGAGCTTGCTCTTTCGGGAGCTAATCAGACTTCTCAGGGTGTGGGTTTGGAGACCTAGAGTGTTTTAGATGTGAAAAAAGACATAGGTGTTTGCATAGCAGGATTGCTGCTCCTTTAAAAATATAATTTCTTCACAAATTTTGTGTGTCCCGGCCCCTTTCCTGAACAGGTCATCTCAGCTTTTAGCTTTCAAGTGACACGTTGTGTTAGCTGGTTTCCCCATCCCATCCATTCCCCATCTTTGTCTCTCCTCCTGCCCCATCACCCAAACGGGAGGAAAGGTGCAGGGTTGTCTCCGTTTTGGGACCTGCACCATCATCTCATTGCTGGCCTGTCTCGTCACTGTTGTTGTAGCAGTTGAACTTGTAATCGCTCTCCTGCTTCCTCTGTGGATGCCAGCTATCTCTCCCTTTCCTCGGGCTCCAGCCTGCTCGTGGTCTTGGTGGTCTGTCCTTCCTCAACACCCGTCCTGGGGACTGTAGGCTGGTTCATCCAGCCCTCGCGATTGCATAATTTCCTGTAGTAAGTAAATAAATAATCCATATCTATATACCTGTCTATCTGTATCTTTACATGTCTGGACATTTATGAAAATGCAATCTTCTATTGCTGCTTCCCTGGTTGAGGCCCTTTTGAGGACTTGAATGGGGAGGGACTTGAATGGGGAGGCGCCATCTTTAATTTGAATTTGCTCTTGGGCTGACCCCCCTTCATCTGGCATGGAACTCTTTTGTAATTTTTTTTCATGTTTATTATTTATTTTTGAGAGAGAAAGAGACAGAATGTGAATGGGGAAGGGGCAGAGAGAGAGGGAGACACAGAATCCGAAGCAGGCTCCAGGCTCTGAGCTGTGGGCACAGAGCCCAACTCGGGGCTCAACTCCTGGACCCTTGAGATCGTGACCTGAGCCGAAGTTGGACTGAGCCACCCAGGAATCGCTGGCATAGAACTTTTAATGAAAGGTAGTTTAAGAAGCTGTGGTCCTGTATTCTGTGGAGGTTGCTATTGAGAAGCCTTAGAAGATAAATGCCCTAGTTTTGGAAGGGAAAGTATTTTATTTTTTCAGATCTACAAGGCCCCCGCTTACTAGACTCTCAATCCGTTTACGGTATTGACCATGGATAGAGAGTGCCTCACTTATACCTTCCCACAGTGGTGTGCAGAAAGGCTAGCACGGACATTGTTCATTTCTCCTCAGGGCATTGCTAAAGTGACAAGAAGCAGCCGGCAAAAATCAATAATGTGAGTTTTCTTAGTATTTCTTAGCATTTTCCCTAATGTTACTACATTAGATGACATGTGATCTGCCTCATAAGAAACAGCAGGGGATACATTCATCAATGTTTTGTCCAGGTACAATACGTTTTCAGGTGGCAATAACTCAGACCATGAATTATCCCACCCAACCAATTCCACTAAGCAAATTCTATGAGTTTAGGTCCTCTTACTTGTAGCCTCCTTTTTCCAGGTATCAGAATCTTATATCGGTTGGGATTAGGTGTACCTATGAATACTAGTAATAGCTTCAGCAATTAAGAGTAGCTTAAATAAGACCCAGAGATTTTTACTCTCATGTTCCAGATGTTCAGAGGTAATCTGGATTAAGGTTCATATGTTTCACCATGGGGTCAAAGACTCAGGCTCCATCTGCCCTACTTTTCTGTGATTCTCCTTCCCAAGGTCATTTCATGTTCCAATATGGCTGCTCATTCCAGCCACCGATTCACATTGCAGTCAGCAGAATTAGCGAGGCCAAAGGAAAAAAAAAAAGAGCTCTGTCTTTAAAGACACTGGTTAGAGGGGCATAATTACTTCCTGTTACACAGTGAAGGAGCATTAACTCTTTCTGCCACTTAAGTGCCATGTGATCTGTAAAGCTATGCGCTGGGGGAAAAAAAAAGACACAGAGGTTCCACAAACAGCTGTTACAGCTGCAGAACAGACACTGTCCTTCACAGTCAGAAAGAGTTCTCTTATAGCTTCACCCATTCAGCATGGACATCTGAAAATGACAGAAACACAAGATGTGTTATAAGTTTATTTTAACTCTGGATAGTTTCTTTTATATTTTCATGGCAGCATCGGAGATGTTTAAGAAAACAAAGCTGTAATTGACTTTCACTTTATGTGTTGACATCACCACTATTTTTGTTGGTTAAGCTCATTTGAATATTAAAAACATAAAAAGAAGAAATTTAGATGTCAACATTATTCTCAGGCTCAGTGGTGAGCAAAATAAAGGTCGTTTATACAAAACAGTTTACGTTTGACTTCCTATGGGAAAGCTCCGAGCTAGACAAGGTAATGATTAGACCAAATTGGAACTTAATGTTAATGCTTCTTGTTAAAATGGAAAGTATCAGTTCAGGTTATCTGGAGGCCACTGAGAATACCTTCTATGTATGGCCAAACAGCCTTTTCCGAAAGGACAAGTTACCTAGATTGAATTGACGCTTTCAGGCTTCGCTGGCATGGTAAGTGGACACAAAAATAGTTTCATTTTGAAGATGGAGATCAGCTAAGAGGCACTGAAGAGTAAGGGTGGAACTAGAGAACTGAACTCAGCAGTGAGATGGGGAGTTTAGTTTGTAGTGCTCACTGAATTCCTGCAGCCTAGTGTATTTTTGTTGTTTTTGTTTGTGTGTGTGTTTGAAATTTCACAAATTATCAGAATGTAAAATAGATTCAGAACATTCATAATATGGTGAATTCAATATCCTTAAATTCCATCTACTAAAAAACACAAAAATATACTAAAGTATAGAAATGTAAGAAAAGGCAAGAAGTCTTTGAAAGCCAATATATATATATATATATATATATATATGTATATATATATATATGTATATATATATATATATATATAAAAGAAAGTATTTATTCACAGAAGTAAAATAGAAGTATTCACAGAAGTAAAAATCACTAATCCCTAGTGATCAAAATTTCCTTACTAATGAGCCTAATTCGGGGCACAGAGGACATAGTTTGGTAAGTCTAATTGAGATCCCTATAGAAACCTTCTGTGATTACATACTTGGTGAAAGTTTACAACACAAAGTAATAAGGATGCTCGCTTGTCTTGATTTTGGACTAGAGTACAAAGAGTAGCACTTCTTATGAATTTCTGGCTACAAATGAAAGAAAAGCTCTCAAGTGAGTAACCATCTATAAAGCATAAAAACTATCAGGCGATCATTGATTTTAAAGTGGTCCCAATTAGGAAGTTATCCTTGCTGCTTGGGAAAGGGTAACACATTTTCCCTTGGCAGGTGTGCACTTTCAACCCACACTTTAAAGGAGTCTCACTAATCAAAAGCTGTAAAGCACATGAGAAAATGTATCAGCATTAGAACACTCAAAAGAAATAACCAAAATCTAAAAAAAAAAATCTAGAAGAATCAGACATTCAAAGACTGGATATTAGAAATACATGCTACAAAGTATAAAATACACGATTTAATAATGCTTAAGGAAATCTAAAAAAACTTTAAAATGTGCTGCAGAAAAATGAAATGAAAACAAAGTCCATTATATTTGATACTAAGGCCCACATACAATTCTAGAAATGAAATATATAGTAATTACATTTGGAAGACCAATGATTGGTCAGAAGTTTATGACCAAATGGAAGAATTACGAGGAAACTATAAATAAATTCTTTAGAATATAGCACAGAAGTTCATAGAGATTAAATATGGAGAAGTTATGCAGGTAGCAAAATAACATGTATTTAATTAGAGTTGAGAGGATTATAAAAAGGCAAGTTTTGAAGAGAATATTGATTGAAATCTTCCAAAATGGATAAAGGGCACCAATCTTTAGATTCACAGATGCAAACAAATGTTTGGCAAGATAAGTACAAGGAAATCTTTACACCAAAAAACATGATAGTGAAAGCAAGGCAAAAATTAGGCACCTGGAAGTACTAAAGTGAAAGAAAAAGAGAGAGAGATCTTAATAGCAGTTCAAGGGAATAAGAGAGATTACCTACAAAGGGATGGCAATTAGGCAAATAACTGATTTCTCAACAGGAATCATGGAAGCCAAAAAATATTGAAAGCATTTCTTCAAAGTGATCACATAAAATAACTATTAATCTAGAATTGCATGCTCAGCAACCTATCTTTAAAAAAGAAAGAATAAATGAAAGCATTTTCAGACAACATAAAAGCCTATTTACCATTAACGGATTTTAGCAAAGAATTTTCTAAGTGTTACAGTATAGGAGGAAGAAAAATGACCTCTTATGAAAAAGGAATAATGAGCAGGAAAATCTGATAACATACTGATCTTATGCATCATGACAAAAAGTCTGATTTATGCAATGAAAACAAGGCAGAAAAAGAATCTCAGTTAAAATATTTTATTGTCTTTGTGTGGTTAGGAGGAGACTAAGATAAGAATTCGGATGAAATTAAACATCCTTGGTAAACTATTAAGGCAACTACCTAATAGAAGTGTATCTTCCAAAATGATAGAAAAGTTGAACTTTAGGGGCAAAAATCAGTTTAATCAATACAAATAAATTAAGAAATGAAAAAAATGATTATAAAAACTCATGTGAGACAATTATTATAAAATGTTAAAAGTAAATGTAAATGAAATCATAGTCACAATGCATATATATGGACTAAATTCTTTTTTGTTAAAGGTGATATTTAATACCAGATCGTATTAAAAATCACTGTAGACTGTTTATAGTGTTAATAAGAAGCACACGATATTGGGGTGCCTGGGTGGCTCAGTCGGTTAGGACTCCAACTTCAGCTCAGGTCATGATTGCACAGCTTGTGAGTTTGAGCCCGCGTCAAGCTCTGTGCTGACAGCTCAGAGCCTGGAGCCCGTTTCAGATTCTGTGTCTCCCTCTCTCTGTGCCCCTCTCCCACTCATGCTTTATCTCTCTCTTTCTCAAACATAAATAAACATTTAAAAAGTAAAAAAAAAAAAAGCAAAAAAAAAAACACCCCAAAAACAAAAACAAAAAAACACTATTTAACAATAGAAATGTGTAAGAATTTCTACTTAAATTCACAAACGTTTTGCAGCTGTACTATAACGTCATATAAACTGGACTTTAGGGGTGCCTGGGTGTTTCAGTGGGTTAAGCATCTGACTTCAGTTCAGGTCATGATCTCATGATCTGTGAGTTCCCGTCCCACCTCAGGCTCTGTGCTGACAGCTCAGAGCCTGGAGCCTGCTTCAGATTCTGTGTCTCCCTCTTTCTCTGCCCCTCCCCACTCATACTCTGTCTCTCTCTCTCAAAAATGAATAAACATTAAAACAATTTTGTAAAACTGGAATTTAGCCAAAAAGTATTTCTAAGATATAAAGATGGCAACTACCCAATGATTAAAGTTTTAATTCACTAGGAAGAGACAACAATTCTAACCTTGATTTATACTAATAACAGCTTCGAAATACATAAAGAAAAAACCTGCAGGACTACCAGGAGAAATGAGCAAAATCTGGCATCATTGTTTAACATCCTTTCTTCAGTAATTTTTAAATGGGATGAATAAATAGGCTGTAACAGATTTGAGCAACACAACAGATTGCTCTATTTTATTTTATTAAAAAAATTTTTTTAAACATGTATTTATTATTGAGAGACAGAGACACAGAGCATGAGCAGGGGAGGGGCTGAGAGATGGAGAGACACAGAATCCGAAGCAGGCTCCAGGCTCCGAGCTGTCAGCACAGAGCCTTATGCAGGGCTTGAACTCACAAACCACGAGATCATGACCTGAGCCGAAGTCGGATGCTCAACCGACTGAGCCACCCAGGCGCCCCTAGATTGTTCTATTTTAAAGTTAGCGATTTCCCCCCAAGTGTACATGGAATATCATGAAAATTAACCAAGTTTATTTAGTTTTAGTAACTATCAGAGAACCATTATCAAATTAATTTAGTAACTATCAGTGAACCATTATCAAATTAATTAGAAATCAGTTCTAGAATGTCAAATTAGAAACTCCATATATTTGGACATTAAAATAAGACCGAACCTAACAAAAAATTTTAAATAAACATGAAGGGGTTGAAGTAAAAAATATGGAATATGTCCTTATTTATCTTTATATTCGTGTTTAGATATACGTATATATTTATTATCAATTGGATACTATTAATGTAATGGTTAACATTAGAAGAGGGTTTAAACCTCTTGGTTTTCCATAGTTTGTTCTCTATTTTATTTTATTTTTAAAGTTTTATTTTATTTTGACAGGGACAGAGAGAGAGAGAGAGAGAGAGCAAGTGTGGGAGGGACAGAAAGAGAGGGAGAGAGAGCGCATCCCAAGCAGGCTCCACACTGTCAGCACAGAGCCCAGTGTGGGCTTGCTCTCATGAACCGTGAGATCATGACGTGAGCTGAAGTCAAGAGTTGGGACCTTAACTGACTGAGCCAACCAGGTGTCCCTGTTCTCTATTTTAAATATTTCTCTTCTATATATATTTCTCAACTAAAAAGTTGTGTCCTTTCACATTCAGAATCTTATCCCATATGCTTCATTGGATCTTAACCACCTTTGCTTTTCCTAATCTAAACATTAAATTACTGTGTGGTTGAAATATAGCCTCACATTTCTACTCTACTCTAGCTGGGCTCAGGAGGGAGAGTTTGGATCTGGAGACAGTCAAAGCAAGTTCCAATTCAGGCTCTGATAGTTCTCTGACCATGGACAAATTATTTGCGTATGGTTCTCTCAGTTCTACAAGAGAAATGCTAACACTTCCTTTGTATGTAAAGCTCCAGATTCACCGTATGACCCCATTAAATATTTTGTAATGAGAAAAGCTTAAAATCACTAAGGTACCTCATTGTAAATCTTGATGCCAGTCCTGATTAGTTATGTCACATTTGGCAGTTACCTAAATTCCTAAACCCAAATTATCTTTAGTTCTAAAATAAAAAGATCACTCTTACTGCTGTGATAAGGATCAGCCAGATACTGTGTGTGAGAAATTGTTGCTAAGTATTGTCGTTGCTTTATTTGGTGTTATTTTTGTTAGTGAAAAACAGACTTGGCAACCAAACTGATAAAAACTTGTAATGATAGAATTTCAGAATGTATAATGATTGACAAAAGGAATGTATTTCTATTTAGGAAAACAATGGCTTGTAAATCCAGTTTAGTCTACGTAGGGCCATTGGAATACACTAATGGGAAAAAAATCTTTCCTTCTCAACAAACTTAAACGTGAGTAACTTGAACTTTTGCTCATTACCCCTTCCCTGTACCTTCATTCAGTATGGATTGACAGTTTTCAAACATGAGATCATGTACTGGTAAAATATTTTTTTTTTAATTTTTTTTTTAACGTTTATTTATTTTTGAGACAGAGAGAGACAGAGCATGAACGGGGGAGGGTCAGAGAGAGAGGGAGACACAGAATCTGAAACAGGCTCCAGGCTCTGAGCAGTCAGCACAGAGCCCGACGCGGGGCTCGAACCCACAAGCTGTGAGATCATGACCTGAGCCGAAGTCGGACGCTCAACCGACTGAGCCACCCAGGCGCCCCTAAAATATTTTTTAAATGTATCAGTGTCAGTGCTTTTAAACGACTGAAATCAATTGCTTTGAACACAGAAAGCAACTCTAAATGACATCAGCATAATACTTACAGATTTGGTAGAATAGGATATCCTAGAATATCCCTTATCATCTTTCTGATCTATCCAAAATTAATTTTATTGGGTTCGGGAGCTTAATTTGGGTGGTGAAGTCTCTTAAAAATTATAGTCTCTTAGTGTTATTCTAGGATAAAAGTTTGGTAAATTATGTTCTATGGGCCAAATATGGTTGTCTTCCTGGTTTGGTACATGAAATTGTATTGAAACACAGTCACACCCCTCATTTATATATTTCTCTGGTGGTTTTCGTGCTACAACAGCTGAATTCACTGTATGAACACAGGGTATAATATGATGACTATCTGATCTTCTACAGACACAGTTGCCCACTCTTGTTCTATGATTAAAATTAGTAAGGGGGCGCCTGGGTGGCTCAGTCGGTTGAGCGTTCGACTTCGGCTCAGGTCATGATGTCACAGTTCCAGAGTTCGAGCCCCGCGTCGGGCTCTGTGCTGACAGCTTGGAGCCTGAAGCCTGCTTCGGATTCTGTGTCTCTGTCTCTCTGTGCCCCTCCCTCGCTTGCACTTGGTCTCTCTCTATCTCTCTCAAAAATAAATAAACATTAAAAATTTTTTTAAATTAGTAAAAACTTGTTACAGTGTTTAGCAAAAGATATTTCTTCACTTGTTATTCTGTTTTCTCTCCTATATCTAGAAAAACATTTGAAATGCTTTAGATCATGTTGTCGTCCATTCGTATAATGTAACATAATTAATGTAATGGAATATATAATAAAATATATAGACATATTTTAAAGATTTTATTATTTTTTTTTATTAAAAAAATTTTTTTAACATTTATTTGAGACAGAGAGAGACAGAGCATGAAGGGGGGAGGGGCAGAGAGAGAAGGAGACACAGAACCGGAAGCAGGCTCCAGGATCTGAGCCATCAGCCCAGAGCCTGACGCGGGGCTCAAACTCACGGACCGCGAGATCGTGACCTGGCTGAAGTCGGACGCTTAACCGACTGAGCCACCCAGGCGCCCCTTTAAAGATTTTATTTTTAAGTAATCTCTATATGCAGTGTGAGGCTCAGACTAATAACCCCAAGATCAAGAGTCACATGCTCTCATGACTGAGCCGGCCGCATGCCCTATTTTATAATTTAACTTAAGAAAAAGACAATGTTGCTTTTTGGCATTTTTAGTAGAATTCTCAGGGAAAAATCCTAATTTTAAAAAGTGTCACACTTCCTCCTTGAGAGGCTGCACTGTGTAGTCGTGCTTTCAGTTAGTCAGCTGACAGATATAACTATCATGCATTTTTTTTTTTCAACTCATTTCCAGGAGTCAAGTATCTCTTACAGTGGTTGGCACAGGGTGAGTTTGCATTGCATGCTTTTGGTTACTGGGAATTAAGAGCATATATATCAAATCACATCTGATAGTTATGGTAGCAATTTGTCACTCATGTTTGCAGCTGTGAAATATTGCTAAAACCAACTGATGGTTAAAAATACCCATTCTGTATTGGTTGGATTAGTCCATTTCATCCATCACTCACAAAAATGAATGAGGACAAATATGTTGCTTAATGCATGCCCTTCGGGTATGCACTATAAAATTACACACTATAGTCAATTATTTTCAGTTTTGCATTATTTTGTTAAGAATCGTGTTGGTCATCCCTCCGCCATATCTTATATTTGAACATCAAAAAATTCAGGAAAATATAATAAATTTGCATTTTAACAAGTAATTTATGAAGACTTAAAAGAAAATCTGGCTTGGGTAGACAATGAGTCTAAATTGTGAGAGTTAAATAATCACATTTCACGGCCCATGTATTAGGAAATGCACGTTATAGTTTCACAGGTATTCTAGGCTATGTTACTAATGAAGCAATTTGCTCTGCGTCCAGTCCCATTTTACTTGCTGTCATCAACGATTAAAGAATGCCATGGAAGGGTCACTCTGGATTAGCACCCTGTCTTTGCAGAGATCCCCGCTTAAAGGAGAAGGATTTTCATTTGTGTTCTGGGTGATGCCACAGGTTAAAGTCATTCAACAGAAGTAGTATTTTTCTAAATGTTTTCATTAGGCAGTTATCATTGAAGAAGACAAATGTTGAAACATCTGCAAGTGAAACAATCTATTTATATGGTTCAGAAACTTACTTAACACAGGACTGGGTATACCTTGAAGCAATCTCCAGAGAGGAGGTGAACAAATCAAGCAAACAATAAGAACGCGACAATAATAAGAAACAAGCAAACCTGGGAGTTTTAAGGGAACATTTACTACTTAAGGAAAAGAACTGTGCTGTATCTACTCATCGATTTCCCTCATAGCTCATACCACGATAGCTACTACAATGAAGCCCATAGCTACACCAGACCAGAGTTCTTCTTGAAGAAGATGAAAGCAACGACAAAGACCTCTTGTATCTTTCCTTCTCCCTTTTAAAATATGACTCCTATCTATTTTTATGTTGATTTTGGAGTCAGAGAGTAAAAAAGACAGTAAGTCACACAACATAGCACTCACCTTGCAAAATGTGACATTACAAACAACTGCCAAAAGCATAGAGCTTCGGGGGACACAGGGGTAGTCGGTTAAGCATCTGACTCTTGATTTCTATTCAGGTCATGACCTCACGGTTCGTGGGATCAAGCCCTGCATCAGGTTCTGACAGTGCAGAGCCTGCATGGGACTCTTTCTCTCCCTCTCCGTCTCTACCCCTACCCTCCTCGTGTGCACACTCTCTCTCAAAATAAATAAATCAACTTAAAAAAAGTATAGAGCTTTTTTATTGAAAGCTGTATTAAGTCATTCAAGTGATTTACTTACCTAAAATGAATTTAGTTCTGTGTCAACTGTGTGTAGTCTCATCCACAGAAGTGCATACATACCAGTCCTTTTAAAAATTAAAGAAAAATTGGGGCGCCTGGGTGGCTCAGTCGGTTGAGCGTCCGACTTCGGCTCAGGTCATGATCTTGCGGTCCGTGGGTTCGAGCCCCGCCTCGGGCTCTGTGCTGACAGCTCGGAGCCTGGAGCTTGTTTCGGATTCTGTGTCTCCCTCTTTCTCTGACCCTCCCCTGTTCATGCTCTCTCTCTGTCTCAAAAATAAATAAATGTTAAAAAAAAAAAATTAAAGAAAAATACACGTGACTGTTATTGGTGGCTGAGAAATCACACACCATTTAAAATAATCCTCATCTTAGAGTTCGTAGAATAGAATTCCTACTTGCACACAGAATCATGCCTTGAAATAATAAACCTTTATTGACCATTTAACATGTGTCAGCCATTTGCTTATGAATTAAGGCAATTTAACTATAAGTGTGCATGTATGGGTTTATGTATACATGTATGTGTGCATGTATGTATGCTTGTATGTATTTAGTAATTATTTAACCAGACTTGCCTGCTACAAAATGATTTGTTTTGAAATGTGGAAGCAAGTTAGCTTTTTTTAAATTTGTATTTGAAATTTCTAATAAACCTTGACAGTGCCTTTTGGAGGAACAACATACATTTTTTTTTTTAAGTGAAACTTGTTGGGTCGCATGACCTGATTTCTTTGAGAAATGCCACGTTAATCTTTGCACCACAGTATCAGCCTAAAGAAGGGGCAGTGATATTGCCCCTGCTAACTGAATGAGGAAACCATTTGCAGGGAGATTTGTAAAACTGTTAGAAAAGGTGCACTTCAAGAGAATCCCAGATAAAAGACACAAGTAAAATAACTGGCAAATAGAAGTCCATAAAATAGTAACTATTTATTGAATTCTTGGGAGGCACTAACACAGAGGCCTGTCTATAAATTATATCATTTGATCTCTAGAAAACTCTATGGTAGTCTCTACTGATACTTCCAAGTTACAGGAAGGAAGAGACTCAGGCAAGTTTCAGACCCAGGAGTTGTATCTCAGTTCATGCTTTTAATTGTATATCAAACATGTAAATAAATTTGGTAAACAGACTTGCTTTTTTTGGAGGAAACATTTGTAGCTGACCTCTAATCTAAGAGGCAGATTTGCAGTCAATTTCCTGTTCTTTGGACACCAGCTGCAGCCACTAATCAAAGGGCATTTACTTGCAACCTTCAGAAGGAGGTGAATAGTCCATTTGGTTTTAGCAGCAGGTGCACACATAAAAATTAGAATTAGTAGTTTCAGAGCATATATGTGGTGAATTATTGTTCATTCCTCTATCTTCTTACCTTCTTAAACTCAAAAGCATAATTCCGTAGTCCACATTATGAAGCGTTAGCAAGGAAGATGTTCTTTAACATGTCCATATATAGAAACATTTATCTGTTTAAATATTTGATAAAGACATTGAAAATAGACGTAATGCACTATTAAGCCCGGGAATATCTCCAAGAAAGGTAATGGGTGTTTATAGAAGTAATAAAAGTATTTAACAACTAGTACAGTTTGGGCTCTAGCCAGTCAGAATGGGGGTTGACTATAAATGACATATTTGAATGTATAAATTGGACAGCGTTTTGAACAACTAGAAATATGTGGGTGTTATGGACAGAATTTTATCCCCTCACAGTCATATGTTGAAGCCTTAACTCCCAATGAGACTGTACTTGGAAATAGGGCCATTTATTTATTTATTTATTTATTTATATTTTAACGTTTATTTATTTTTGAGAGAGGGAGTGAGCAGGGGAGGGGCAGAGGATCTGAAGTGGGCTCTGCATTGACAGCTAAGCGCCCCATGAGGGGCTCAAACTCACAAACCACGAGATCATAACCTGAGCCAAAGTCGGATGCTTAACCAACTGAGCCACCCAGGTGCCACAGAGACAGGTCCTTTAAGGACGCAGTGAAGTTAAATGAATTCCAGAAGGTGTGGCCCTAATGCAATAGGACTGGGGTCTTTACAAGAAGGGGAAAAGACACCAGGAGCATGTACACAGAGGGAAGGCCATGGGAAGACCCGGTGAGAAAGTGGCCATCTATTAAAACTAAAGAGTAGGTTTCACCAGAAAAACCAATTCTGCTGACACCTTGATCTTGGACATCCAGCCTCTAGAACTGTGAAAAAATAAAGTCCTATGTAAGCCTCCCCCAGCCCAGTCTGTGGTATTTTGTTCTGGGAGTCTCAGAAGGTTCATGTAGTGAGGGTAATTATTTGTGTTCAAAGGTATTTTTTCCTTTGATTGTTAAAAATCAAAGTTATATAAGAAAAGAACTGAAATAGTACAACATGTCTTATAACAACAACATTAAAGAAAATCAGTCTTGGAGTTCTGTTGCTTAAAAGGTGCCACTTTTATGTCATTTTTAGCTATTTCTCCTGGAATATATCTTTATATTTGTAAGTAAACTACTTTTTAATATTTTTATTATTTCAATAGTAACTAATAAATTAAAAATACAAAAGATATGAGCTCAACTGTCATCTCTCTGCACTGGAATCAAACACACACACACACACACACACACACACACATACACACACACAAACACACACTTCCTCCTTTCCTTGATCTTTTTGAAATAGCTATATCAGAATTTTCAGTAAAATCAACATGAAGTGTTTATATTATCATGGCTATGTTAATAATATTTTAATTAAATTATGCTAATATTCTATGATTATATATTTCTGCTTTAAAATTTTTATTTTCTCTAGAGTTAATAATAGACCTGTTTTTCCATTTGGTTAATTGTGTAGTAGATATCAAAAATTCATTTAGTAAATCTCTTACCAAAATATATATCAACTTTAAATACTTTCAAATTATTGTTTCCTTCCTTCCTTCCTTCCTTCCTTCCTTCCTTCCTTCCCTTCTTTCTTCCTTCTTTTCTTTCTTTCTTTCTTTCTTTCTTTCTTTCTTTCTTTCTTTCCTTCTCTTTTTCCTTTAGGGTTATTTCTCTGTATTTAACCCTGTATACTGACTCTCTAGGCCTGCCCACTGGCTGATATCTCTGGATATCCTTTCATATTCTGATATTTCCCTTTAACTCTCTCCTAGTTTGGGTTTTATGTTTCTGAATTCCATGTTCTACTGTGTCTAGTTTGGTTCTTCATTTTGGTGGATGAAACCTTATAGCAGTTTCTTGAGGGAAGGGTGCATGGAGGGTCAATTTTTGAGATAGTTAATGTGTGAATGTTTCTTTATTTTTCAAAATGCTCATTAGGTTCGTAATTTGACTGGGCATAAAAATCTTCCTTGGAAATACTGTATTTTGATAACTCCTAACATGGGATTTACCCTCTGGAAAAAATGTGTAGATTCAGAATGGTTTAATAACTTAAACATAAGCCCCGAAACCACAAAACTCTAGAAGAAAACTAGATAAGGAGGAAAACTCTAGTTCTATTTTTTTTTTTGTATGTAGTTGTCCAGTTTTTTCAACACCATGTATTGAAAAGACCATCCTTTCCCTATTGTGTATTATTGTTGATGATCAGTTGACCATATATGTGTAGACTTATTTTGAGGTCTCTATTCTACTTCATTCATCTACATGTCTGTCTGTCTTTATGCCAGTGCCATACTATTTTGATTTATGTAGCTTTGTAATGTATTTTGAATCAGGAAATATAATACCTCTAGCTTTGTTCTTTTTTCTTAAGATCAATCTGGTTATTTGTAGTTTTTGTGGTTCCATGTAAATTTTAGGATTGCTTTTTTTCTATTTATGTCAAAAAATGCCATTAGGATGTTTATAAGGGTTACATTAAATTTGTGGATGATTTTGGTTAATAGGGACATTTTAATAAATATTAAGTTTTCCAATTCATTAATATAAAATGTCTTTCCATTTGTTTGTGTCTTCATTTCTTTAATCAATGTTTTATAGTTTTCAATATAGAATTTTTTCATCTCCTGAGTTTAGTCCAAAGTATTTTATTCTTTATGGTGCTATTATAAATTGAATTATATTTCTAATTTTCCTTTCAGATTTTTTGGTGTATAGAAACACAACTGATATCTATATGTTGATTTTGTGTCCTGCGACTGTACTGAATTTGTTTTTTAGTTCTTAGAGTTTCTTATGAAATCTTTAGGATTTTCTCTATATAAGTTCATGTTGCCTGCAAACAGGGGTGATTTTATTTATCATTTCTGGTTTAGATGCTTTGTATTTTTATTTTTCCTGTCTAATTGCTCTGGCAAGGACCTCCAGTACTGTGCTGCATAGAAGTGTCCAGAGTGGGTCTTTCCCTTGTACCTGATCTTAGGAAAACTTTTCACCATTGAGTGTGATGTTAGCTGTGATATTTTTATATGACTTTTATTGTTAAACTAATTTCCTTCTATTCCTAGTTTTTATTTGTTTGGTTTTTGAGCATGAAATAGTGTTGAATTTTGTCAAACACTTTTTTTCTCCATCGATGTAGATGATTATGTAATTTTGATTCTTCATTCTGTTAGTGTGGTGTATTGCATTAATTGATTTCTGTATGTTGAAACACTCTTGCATCCCAAGGACAGATTAGCTCTGTCATGATGTATGGCACTTTTAATGTGCTGTTAGATTCATTTTACAAGCATTTTGTTGAAGACTTTTGTATCTACATTCATCAGGGATATTGGTTTGTAGTTTTCTTGTGGTGTCTTTGTCTGGATTTTGTATTGGGGTATTGCTCATAAAATAAGTTTGGAAGTGTTTTTTCCTTTCTTTAATTTTTTGGCAAAGTTTGAGAAGAATTGTTGTTAATTCTTCTTTTTTTGGTTGAATTTATCAGTGAAACCATCTAGTCCTGGGACAATCTTTGTTGGGAAGTTTTTGATCACTGATTCAATCTCCATAGTAGGTATATATATCTTCAGACTTTGTCTTCATGACTTAATCATGTTAGGTTGTATGTTTTTAAGAATTTATCCATTTCTTCTGTGTTATCCAGTTTGTTGGTATACAATTGCTTATAGTAGCCCCCTTTTTTTCCTGTGGTATCAGTTGTAATTTCTCTTTCATAGAAAATCTTCTTTATTCATAACTTAAAAACATTTCTCTATATATTTTCCGCAGTTATTCACATTCTGAAACTTGATTATTTGCATGTAACTTATTTGTTTCCATGGTAATTTAAAATTATGAGGTGTCCTCAAGATTCTGAAATTTCATGAGGATAAAGCTTTATTGTGGTCACTTTTTATTCATTCTGTTAAGCGTTGTAGCATTTTCATTTGGAAGCCATGTCTTCCATGGGACAATTAAAATATATATGTGTATATATATTTGATTAAATTATTCTTCTTTCTAACTCTTTACTTTTTATTCCTCTTTACTTTCTCACTTTTTGATTTTTAGAACTCTTATTATTTGTATGTTGGGCTTCCTGGGATGCTCTTGACATTTCTTAACTTTTTACTCCTGTTGTTTCCTATTTTATGGAAATTATCTCACTTTTATAATTTACATGTGTTATTGATTTATTTTAAACTTAGTTGTATGTTTAATTTTCTAAATCTCAACTTTTTTCTCCAAACATAACCATTTATAGTACTCTATTATTCTCTTGTGGGTGCAATACAGTTTTTTTACTTTTTGAAGATAATGATTATAGATTTTTGAAGGTGTTTTTTCTGCTCCCTTCATTTTCTGTGTTTCCTCTCAATACCATTGTTTGTTTCCTTATCTGTGTTGATATGTGTCTGTCTTTCTTGTTAGAGGCTTTCCTCAGATGTCTAGTAGTAGTAATTCTCTTTGTGTTTATGTTTAAAGTTAAGGACCAAATATCTGATTGTAATCCTGGAAAGAATGTTTAATGTCTTCTTCATTTCAGTGATTGGATAAAGCCAATTTTGGGGGTCTCCCACTGTTGGTATGTGTATGTTATATTTCTTAGAGATGGTAGCGGCTCCAAAGTGAAATTTCAATCTGTCGCCAACAATTAAGCAATTTCTTAGACTATTGGTTAAGACTACTGGTTTCTATACTAAAGACACCAATGAATGCAAAATCTGCAACAATATGGAAGTTGGTTTTCTTCCCTGAGAGGGACTCAGTATGAGTAGGTAGGACAAGACAGGTAGGAACCCCCACTCTACAAGACCATCTTAATTCCTGACCAGAGGAAAGGAGGAAAGTAAGAGTGTAGACTAAGCAGCTGTCTCTTAAATATATGATATGCAAGTTGTACACATCATTCCCGTTTGCATCCCATTGGTGAAAATGTAAGCATATGGCCCTACCTAGCTGCAACAGAAACTTTGAAAAGCAATGTTTGCTTGTGTACTCAGCTAAAACTAGGGCTTCCACTGAAAAAAGGAAGAGAGACAGGATAGATATTGATAAAATTTTTTTTTTTCAGGGTCACACAGGAGCCAAATACTTGAAGTTGGCAATCTCAGCATTTAGCCTATAGGCGTCCACTTAATTTCACAGTCAGTGTCATGGGTGCACCATCAGCGGTGCCTGCTACCCTAGTCAGGGATCCCTCTTTTTCTTGCTGGTTTGCTTCTTAGTTGGCTTCTTTGATTTTAAAGCTCCAGTTGTCTGCCTTAGAGTGGAAGGCATGGTTGCCTGGCTTGGTAGCTTGGGATAGAAACTGTTTTCTTTCTGCATTTTCAGTTGACTCTTCTCTTTTCAGCCCTATGAGAAACATTGCTTTGGGGCAAGCTGATGCCTCCAATTCTTGAGTAATTCTGGGGTTCATGGTGTGAATAGGCTCTCTTTGGGCCACCCTCCGGAATTGCTGGCCAACACCTTTGCGAGGTTCAGGTTTACCGTTCTCTAGCTAAGTTCTAGTTTGCGAACAGGCTTACTTTGCAGCTTCCCAAATTTTGTAGTTGCTGTTTTATCACCCATTCTCTTTGCCATTGTAGATATATGCCTTTTAAAAACTAATCATTCTTTTCATTCCATTTTTCACAGAGTCTTTATGTGGTTACCTATCTTGGTAGCAGGTAGAGATATAGAATACGACAAAGTGCAAAATAGATTCTTCTCTGGCTTCCCTTCTGGGAAAATCAGAAGATCCAGAATAAAGAAATTGAGACCTAGGGAAAATATATTCATTGCTGCACGGGAGAGATACTGCAGTTTGACCCTAAGAAATTCCCTTTTCATTACTGCTGTGTCTATTTAATTTTGTAGCAAAACTATGTAAACTCACAGGAATGCTAAATGAGTTGGAGCGCTGATCTCAATAAAGTGGAAAGGAAGAAACTTGTAGTCTGACAATGCTTAATCCACCAACATCTGCTGGTATGGTGGGCCAGGTCAAGGAAAAGAAAGATAAGGAGGCTATGCACATTTAAGTGAAAAGCCTCATAGGAGTTTATGACTGGAAACGTGGTTCCTGGGCATTAGACAATTAGCAGAGGTCATCTTAAAAGATGAGGATTTTGTGGGGTTGGCCAGTGAACTGTAGGTCACTATTCTGCGAAAAGCTGGAGTATGGAATCAAGAGGTCCAGTAATGGCTAAAGATAAATTCTATTAACCTTAAAAGCAAAACTTCCATTTACTTTACCAGCAAAAGACGGGTTTACTCAGGAATAAAAGAGAATTGCAATCCAGGAAAAACAAGCTGAAACAAAAACCTAGGAAAGTCCAAGGAAGTACGTTCTTTTTTTTTTTTTTTTTTCTTTTAAGGAGAAAAGGGGTATAGCTGTTATGAACTAAAATTCCATTGGACAAAACTGGAAGCTCAAAGTGTGGTGCCTTCTCATTGGTTGAGCTGTTGCTGGGGTAGGGAAGGAAAGGGTCTCCTCCTCTGGCTGAAGTAATAGGGTAGTATCCATTGCAAGGTCAAGTCTATGTAAGGTCAAGTCCATCTCTCCCTTTTGGGTCTGCAGTTGATTAGAACTGGTAGGATGTGAGAGCTCCCCATGACGAAAGCTCCCCCACTTTATTTTAATGAGGTTTCCCATTACTGATTTTCAGAATTCACATACCTTGGATCTATAATTAAGAATCCACAGTTAAGAAAAACTGCTGATTTCAGCATGGATTGGAAGCAAATCCTAGCAACACAGGTATTTGGAAATTTAATACAAGAGAACAATTCTCATTCCCAAAGGGAATAAAGAGATAAGGCCCTTTCCAATCCCGAATAAACTTCGGGATGTGCAGATGGGCCCAAAGGGACTGACTGAACTAATCAATCCAGGGATCCAGTCGCTAGGGATGAAATAGAAAAATTGGACTTGAGAACAATAACACAGTAAAAACCCACTGACTAAACCAACACGCATGGTCATTTAGGGACTGGTGGTAAGGTCTAATTTGATAAAGCATCAAGTGACTGGTCTGAACTGCTTAAAAACAAACTTGGTCTTGAGTTTTAAGAGGCCGTTTGGAGATAGATATTATATAGACTCAGGGGTGGAAATTATAGGGAAACCGAGGATTAGATTGAAGGAAATTATATATTTTTTATTTACTTTGAAACATTCCTCATTATTATCTGTCTGTCCCTTTAGCTATAATGTGTCACCTCAGTCATTATTACCTAAAGCCCCAGGGGGGAAAGAACTGCACACTTGAGATTTTAATTACATTGTTCTTTGTCCTTTTCTGTGAAATGCAAGGCGATAGGTCCTGCACACCAGCAGGAGATGCCTTAAGTGGGGAGTCTCTCAGTCTTCAGACAGCAAACAGTTTTCAAAGCCTCTAGTTTTGTGAGAAGACCCAATAAGCAAGGGACAAAGAAGGGTTTTACCCTAATATCTTTTTAAGAAGAATACAACAGTCTTAGTGCATGGTTCTTTCTTAGTTCTAAATCACACTGGTCACAAGGTCTGTTTGTTTCTCTCTTTAAAATGGTCTTAATTACAGCCCTTCCTCCACTTCTGCAGAGACTCTCATCATCTTTCTTCCACGTTGCTTCAAATGACTTCTGTCTTATCTCGGATCTCTACTTCATCCTCACTCTGGTGTGAGAGCTATCTGTCTGAAAGTTAAATATAGCTGTGTTGTTATTCCAACGCTAAAGATAAATTTCAGTGGCTTACTGCACAATAAATCTAAATTCCACCACATGGCACATGGAGAATTTTATAATCTGTGCTGTATCTACCTTTCGAAATTTCCCCAACAAACTCTAGCCCTAGAATATCTCTCGAGTGCCATGAATATCCTTTGCGTGTGACAACCTTCAAGGCCTTGCATCTTCTGGCTCCTCTGTTTCATGCTTGTCCATCACTTGCCAACCCGACAATCAGAAAGCACATTTTCTTCTAAAGGCAGGAATCTGGGTTAGGGAAGGAAGGGGGCCTTTCTACTCAATATCCTTTAGTGATAAGGAATGTTTTTTACCTTTTGTTATTATTGTTGATTTTGTGCTTGTTTTCTGTTTGTGTGTGGAGGATTGGGGGGGGGTTGTTTTTGTTTTTGTTTTTTTCCCACCAAAACTCTTGGAAGGGAAAACATGATTCTAAACTCTAGGAAAAATGCCTTTCGAATGCATCTCGTTTTCAGTGAAGGAAGTCATGGAATATTTTGGCCAGATACTTCCACTTAAAACTCTAGGATTTTTTTTTTTTAATCATGCCAGTTTAAAATAAATACTTAGCTAAAATATGGCACATGTCAAATCTAGAACAGAGTGTCTCCCAGCTTCTAAATTCTGTGCACTCCAGCCAGATAGATGGAATGTGAATTTTGGTGAAATACGAAGTTACTGCAATGAATAAGCCCAAAGTAAAAACAGTGACATAAAAGTATATTGAATTAATTAGTAATCTCTGAGGAAACAAGGGAGTTATGTTGAAGCTGAGGAATGAGAGATGAGCACTGACAGATTGTTATGCAAATAATGACCTTCAAATTGATCTACAAGTTAAGATAGGCATAATATATTCTATACTTTATGTAGTATATAAAGGAATCAGCTAGGGAACAGAAACATTTAAAAGACTCTATCTCCAAGACAGGATTTTCAGTCCAGTTATTTGTATGGGAAAAATCTCATTTATTTCACTGATTGTGGGGGTCTTACTTTGCCTGTGAAGACATAACTTTGTCCCCTAAAAGACAAATGTAGGAGTCCCTGAATCACAGCTGTGGCTATCAGAAGTGTACATCCCTGAGAAGCAGGCTTGTCCCTTGGTCAATGTATTGGTCTCCGTAGGCCCCATGCTGTGTCAGGAGACACAAAGCATCTTACCTTAGTCGCCTTTCCTAAGCATCTTTTGGACCTGAGAAGTGTCTGGCTCACCACACTGTGAAATACTTTCTTCGCATTTGTTTCCAGAGGGATACCCTTCAAAGGGTATAGGATGCATGGGAACTCAACCAGAGCGAGATCCACTCAGGATAATCTCATTTGAAAGGAAGTCTCATCGTTGATGCTTTTCACTGGCACTTGGGATTTTTGTCAAAGGCAAATATTTTAAAATCGAACTTTAATGATGTTCCTTGATGTTCTTACCCGTATGCTGCCATGTATACCTTTTCCTCCTTACTACTGCATTTATCCTTGAATAATTTGGATAACTCTAGAGTTGGTACCTTATGATCCACCATACACACACACACACACACACACACACACGTAAGTTTTAAAAGCATTGCTGCCCTTGAACGTGATATGTACCTAAAGCTTATTAGCAATTCCACTCGGGGAACATTAGATTATGTAAACTTTTAAATCTTGATATGTGATAGAATAATTCCTATTGTTATATGCAATAGAAACTGGATCCAGTTAACTTAAGGAAAATGAGAATTTATTCCCCGGATGCCAGGGATTCCTCCAGAAGGAACAGAAGACTGATGAGCAGGACTTGTGGCATCCCCAACTAAACAACTCCAGAGGTTCTTGGAAATGCACCTGAACTTTTCTGGAAAGTTCTTGGAAGGACACGTGGGCACTGTGTTGGGAATTAATGAACTCCTGCATGGTGACAAGTGTTAAGAAGGATCTGAGGGGATGGGGCTCTGTAGAGTGTAATGCATTCCTGAATGTAACCTCCTCCCAAGGCTGGGGCTAGGTAGAAAAAATGGAAGCTAGAAGGTAAAAAAACAAAAAAGCCATTAAGAAATATTAACTACATCAAAGGACTGAAGTATTATTTAGGAGAGTTAAATGAGCTTTTGCACGTGCACTAGAATAGAATAGTATACATTGAGGAGGGCACCTGTTGGGATGAGTACTGGGCGTTGTAGGGAAACCAATTTGACAATAAATTTCATATAAAAAAAAGAATAGTGTATCTTTAGTTGGTCCAGAATGGGAAAATGGGCTCAGCTGAGGTACAACTGGGGACAGTTTCTTCACGCTATAAGACCCCATCTACAGGGCTTATTTGGAGATTAAACTCAGTCTCCATGCAGTGAGTGTTATTGATGTCCTGCTCAGATCTGCTAAGCAGGCCAGCACACCCAGCCCTCAGCTGTTGTGAGTTAGGTGCTGTTGGCTCATAGCTGCCCCTTCTCCAGAAAATTCCTCTCAGACGATGGGGTCCAGCTTCTTAGGAAATCATGGCCAGCCCTGCTGCCCACTCTACCCCTTTCGTGTCTGCCAAAAGGGTGATTTGCAGACAAGAATGGGAGAGCTGATGTGGGGTTCACAAGACCCACCTCTTTTCTCCCAGATGGAGCTAATGATGCATGGAAGTTCACCCTTGAGTCCCCGATGATCTGGCCCACTCTTCCTGTTCTCAGTAAAGCTTGTGCTCCCAGGACTGTCTCAGGCTTTGCTTCTAGGGGATGTAAGACACATCTACTTCCCAGTCTATGTGTAGAAGGAGGGAAGTCATCAATGACATTTATTAGGGGCACATTTATTCCCAACTTCTCATATTTTTGCTTTGGAGACAGTTGCATTTTTTTTTTTTTAAAGCACAGGGATAACCAGGAGATTTGTAATGCAACATGAGGAGCAGATGGGCAGATATCAAAAGGCTGAAATTCAGAAATAAATCTACGTCTACAAGAAAGAACAGGAATAGACCTCACAACATACCCTGCTGTCCTAAAGCCCTCAAACAGCGTATATAAACCATGAAGGCGTGTTTCAGCTGATTACTATATCAGCAAAGGTGGTCAAGGCTCCAAATAATTTAGGAGAGCTCAGAAAGGAGTCAGGAATGAGTCCTCAGGGAGCAGCCTAGAATCTACTGAGAACGCTTTTATATGCTGCACATTAGCAATTAGAGAGCCTTTTTTGAAGATTTGGGCAGTTCTACTAAGACATTGGGAAAAATATGAATCACTTTCAGAGGGCACAGTAGGAAGATCAAAGACAATGCTCTAAGTACTGTTGGAAGAGTTTTAAGATTTCCCCATTCTCATGGATGGAGATGGGAGGGTCACCTGTTTTCCTGGAGAACGTACCTGAGAGATATGTGGGATTAGGAATCCAGGAAGGCACAAGGAACAGAAGATACATTAAAAATGAACACATTACTTATATAGTATTTCTGCCAAAAGTGTTTAATTTGTAACTAACAATGAGGAAACTAAGAGACAAAACTAGACAAATAAAATTGGTTTTATAAAAGCCTGAACAAAACTACTGGGTTAAAAGAGTAGAGACCTTAGAATTAAATGCAAGGCAGCATCCTTGATGGGACCCTCGGTTGACAAAACAAACAAAGAAACAAATAGCAGCTCTAGAAGACAATAGTGGGACACCTGGTGAACACTGAATGCATTGTGTGTTAGCAAATAGTGTAAAATAAATATTATATGTCCTAAGTGTGGCCATTATCTCATGGATATTCAGAAGTTCCTTCTTTCTAAAGGAAAAATATTGAAAAATTTAGGTGGAAAGGGTCATTATACCTGTGAATAATTCTCAAATGTGCCAGAAGAAAACAGCAGCATGAACACACATATAGAAAGAAAAGTAATGTAGCAAAATGCCAACAGCTGGTGAATCTAGGAGAAAAAATACACAGGAGTTCATTGTACTGTTCTTGCAACATATTGTAGGATTCAAATTTATCAATATTAAATGTTGTGAGGAAACACATTGATTGACTTGGAAAAAGAAACTTCTTGTCCTTTTATTTCATTAAAAAAAAAAAAAAACAGCTTTAGGGAAGTAGAAGGTTGAGGTCCATGCCTGGGTAGGAGGCCATCTGATGGAAAAATAGCTTTGGAGTTCGGTTTTCCCAACCGTAAAAGGAAGGCAGAAAAGGTTGGTGTGAACCATGCACACCTTTGGCAGGGCCTAGAACTTTCCTATTTCATACATTTTACTATAGGAGATGTCTAGGAATATCTGGCCAAAAAACGTCAGGGCCAGAAAGCAAAGATAGAAATTGAGTCCTCAGATACAACAAATGGTGCCGGGCCTCTGAGAGGTACGGAAGGAAAAGAGCAAATGAAAAAGCGTGAACATGGCAGATCCTTTATTAAAGGAGCAGGAACCAATCGGAAGCTGACAGAGACATATCCCACCGCCGCACGATGGATACAGATAGGCTTTGACAGCGTTCAGCCTGGTTTGTGGGTCCTCACTAGGCTCCTAGTGTTACAGATTTATGAAAACTTGAGTGAAGCTTGGGTTCTTGGATCTAAGATGGGTGACTCCTCACTTACAGGACTATGAGTGCGGGAAGACAGGTATTTGGGGGCTAGGAGGCAATGACGCCAATCCACCGATAGCAGGATTGAAATGTCCCCTCCAGGAGACTGGAAGCTCCTGGGTGGGGGGAGGGGGCAGGTGGTGCTGCTTTGCTATATATTTCCCATGGCAAGTGCGTGACACGAGAAATTTAGGACAGGTGATGTTTGACATGTGTTTTCTTTGGACTTTCAAGTTGGGACTTGAGAGGCACCTGGGTGGCTCAGTGGGTTAAGAGTCTGACTTCAGCTCAGGTCATGAACTCCTCTCTCTCTCTTCCTCCTCTACTTGCACTCTGTCTCGCTCCCTCTCTCAAAAATAAATAAAGATCAAAAAATAAAAATAAAAAATAAATGAAGTTGGGACTTTCAACTTTCTTTGGAGTTTACTGTATGAGAGCCTTAGGAATTAACTTAGAGAGCTTGAATTTCTCCTTTAGAATTTGCTAAAGGGATGCATGGGTGGCTCAGTCAGTTAAGCATCCAACTCGGTGTCGGCTCAGTTCATGGGTTGGAGCCCCACACTGGGCTCTGAGATGACAGTGTGGAGCCTGCTTGAGATTCTCTCTTCCTCTCTCTCTCTCTGCCCCTTCCCGCCCCTCCCCACTTGCTCTCTCTGTTGCTTTCAAAATAAACAAACTTAAAAAATTATTTGCTGAAAGTAGAGCTTTGTTACATCTATATGATATGTTGGTTGAGCTTGATATTATCATTTTCCCTAACTTGGTGAAATATATGGGAGAAACCCGTTGGGTATGATTTAGGACAGAAGTCAGAATCAAGAGTCAGTCTTCAACCTTTGGCTATAGTAAAGCCCTGGAGTTCACTCATGTCCTTCTCTGACCGATTTCAGGACTTCCTGAGCAAACAATAGCAGGCCAGCCTGTGGTACCATGTTATTAGATGCTACCACGTGTTACTAAGTGATAACCAGGTGTTACCGAATAGTAACTCTGCTGGTCCCAGGTGCGTACCCACACGGGAACATGTTGAAATGAGTGGGACCAGTTTCGTCCCCATACACAATCTTTAACACCTAAAAGAAAGAATCACATATGTTAATTCCGACAACGTTTTTGGATCTGGCCACCTCGTAAGTTACATATGCATGGGGTATTTGGAAAAATTATTGACAGCTTTTTCACTGGGCAAGTCAAGGCAAAGGGATCACTTCTCCCAGAACCAGCGTCTCTGTTTATCCTCCCCGAGGACACCCTACCTGACACAGGCTGTGCATTTGAACCTTGCTTCCGGATTAGGAAACCTGTAACATGGGGATGATTCTCGTGGCTACTTCTGCTGCAGATTGTCATGTTTATTGAATTGAGGCTTTCTGAATGGGCAAGCTGAGGCTTTTCCTGCTCAGTTAAAAAAATATGTAATGCTCTAGATTGAAGGCAACCAGTCAGTAGTACAGTAAATGTCAGCCTGTTCCTGGCTGATTATACAGAAGCCTTGGCTCATGGGGGTTTCCACCTGCAAGATTCTTATGATTGTTTGCAAGTGGATTCTTTGCTTTCTTTCGACTACTTGGTTTTGATGAATTTGTTGTGATCCTGGGGTGTTCAAGCACTTCTTCTAGCACGAGCTCTTGGCTGGGTTATGCTTTAACGGTCTTGAAATGAGGTCTTTGGCCCCCTCTGGTACGCAGTCATATTTTCCATACTATTTTGTAGAAAACGTAAAAGCAACAAAAACTTTCTGACTATTATTAAACCGGCCTCAGAATCTCCCCCTGCATTTTTATGTTTTTATTTTGTTCTCGCTTGCAGTTTGCAAAATTTCACCGGATGATCTCCAGCACTATGAAAATAGCTGAGTCGTAGTGGAAAAGAAAATAACAGGAGCCCTTTAAAATCAGCAGGGCAGAGAAAATACCATGCAGCCCCGGGGAGAGATCCGCTTTTGATGAGAAGGTCTCCTTCTTCTGTTATCTTTTATCTTCAAAATTAAAATTTTGGTACGCTCGTATCACAGTTAGATAATAGATTTTCATTCTGTCTGGAGTGAGAAAGTAGAGGCAACGGGAAACACAACAGGATTCAGATTAATAGGAGGCGACAACTTGACCAAACAGGAAGTGGCAGCCTGGCCGGCTCCATGGCTCAGTGGCTGTGACAGGCAATTAGCGATCCTCGGGGACCAGATGTAATGGGAGACAGCAGCATTTCACCCAGTGCTTCCTGGCTCCTCTGCTGCTTGTATCATTCATGGTGTTTGCAGAGACAAATGAACACGAATGCATGCTTTTTTAAAGGAAAAAAAAATGGAGTTAGGTTTGGAAGAAAGAGAGAGAGAGAGAGAGTCATGAGACCAAAATAAACCCCAGGGTTAGTGGAAAAATGAGGACATTTTCTCCAACTCACCGCATAGTAGAGAAAAATGAGGATCATCAGACAACTGAACGACTGAGTTTACATTTTTACATGACATCATAGAATTGGAAGCCATTTCTGGAAATCCTCTGGCACATGGAGCACAGAAAATATTGATGGCTGTACTACACATGCAGGAAGGAGGCTCTTTTCTTTCTTTCCTCTCTTAAATTCTGCTCTTCCCATTTCTGCCTGAAGATAACTGAATAAAAGTAGAAAGTATGTATCAATAACAATAAATCTTTATTTACGAATATATCCGTTTAATTTAAAAAGGTGACGCGGAGAGCCTATGTGACTCAGTTGGTCAAGCGTCTGACTCTTGATTTTGGCTCAGGTCATGATCTCATGGTCATGGGATCCAGACCCGTATCAGGCTCTGTACTCAGTCTCTGTCTCTGCCCTCTCTCTCTCTGCCCCTTCCTCATTCATGCTCTCTCTCTCTCTCACTCTCCAAAGAAATAAACAAAAAAAATATTAAAAAAATTTAAAAATGTTATGCTTTTTTTCTCTGCAGATAGATCAACTGAGTATTATAGCTATCACTGGAATCTGCATAAATTTAACTGTTCAGCGAATCAGTGTTAACTCTTAAGCCATAATTTGCTCCAGAATATCTATGGTACGATATCCTCAGAGCCGTACTTGCTACCACAAAATGGAGAATGAAATTAGTGATGCAGTCCCCAAATAATTTACAGTTTTACCCCGAGGCACATGGACACATCACATCCCACACCATGTACTTTCAAATACAAACTTAAATCAACCTCTTTAAATCAAATATCAACTGCTTGAATAATCCTTATAAATTCAAATATTGTGAACATATTAAAGTTTGAATATAACAATGAAAAATATAAACTGCCGAGTAAGACCGGTAGGGATGTTATCAACGTACCCTATGATCAGCTGAACTGCAATATAAGAAAAAAATGTCTCCAAATGGCAGAATCGTGTGTCCCATGCATGCAATACGGAAGGCAGACAATGTTACAATGCCAAAGCACTGGACGTGCGCATTCAGAACTGATCCATGAACACGTGCTCCCATTCCACGTTTCCATGACTTTGAAGCAGATGCTTCTGAGTGTTCATTTATCTAGGCATTGAGTCTAATGAAATGAAAAGATAGAAACACTTACTTGAATGCAGCAATCTGCACAAATGCAACTTTACTGTAAAGAAAGACTTAAGTAGATCTACCCAAATTTATTTTGCCAAATGAATATTATCGTGAGATTATGGGCCTTGGGATTTCAGTCGAAGTCAATTTAGGAACCATTACTTAAAAAGTTCATCTTATTACTCCACAGTCACGTCTATTTTTTTATCAGAGTTTATTTATTTAGCAATTCGGTCGCTTCCGTCATTGCTAAAATAAGTTTCAAATGAGTTTCAAGTGTTTCCAACATATAAAATCTACTTTCAAAGAATGAATATAAAGAACTTCTGATGATATTAAAAAGAATGTGCCACAGTCTCTGAATACTATTTAAAAAGTAAAAATCCAGACAGGAACATTTGACCCAGAAGCTTTTGGATGTTATTAACATAGATTCAGATGTACACATTTCTATTAAATAAAACTTTGAGTCACTTTTATATTGGATAGATGATTCTTCTGAAACAAGAGACAAAAGGTTAAAAAAGCCTGGTCTCTCCACGTGGAGATCAGAGTTTAATAAAATAAATAAAACCAAAGCACATATCTGATAAAAAGGAGCATATCTATAGTAGAAAGAAAAGAAAACTATAGGCTAGTTGGGGAAAACAATTCACCAAGCCCCATGTGTTCCCATGAGTATGTTAGGTTAGGTTATTTAGTGCAACCATAACCAGAGTAGATTCAGGTGTGTGTGTGTGTGTGTGTGTGTGTGTGTGTGTGTGTTTATTATGTGCCAGATACTGTGCAAGGCACCTCACAAGCAGTATGATGTTTTGCCTTTACGACCAGTGTATTAGTGTGTGATATACAGTTGCCCAAAGGGATATGGGTAGTGAGTTACTCAGCCCCCTCAAACTCATTTTTTTAGACCTTAAAATCAACATCACTAAAACCTTCTAGGTAGGATGTAAAGGTTAAATAAGTTTATATATATCTATGTATTATGTCTAGCACAGAAGATTCTTTGAACATTTTTTTTTTTGAGAGAGAGAGCACGAGCAGAGGAGAGAGGCAGAGAGAGAGAGAGAGAGAGAGAGAGAGAGAGAGAGAGAGAAAATCTTAAGCAGGCTCCATGCTTAGCACAGAGCCCAACCTGGGGCTCAATTTAATGACCCCAAGATCATAACCAGAGCCAAAATCAAGAGTCGGATGCTCAACTGACTGAGCCACCCAGGCATCCCAGAACATTTTTTGTATTATTATCTTTGCTATTGATTCCTTCATTCACAACACAGTAGCATCCACGACATTTGGACTGCCTGAACACATGCCTGTGTATATGGGAAGTAGGTGAAATTTGATTATTTATTTCCTGGCAAAAGGAGTTTAAGTACCCCAAACATGATGTCTTCTCAGATCCCCGTTATACCACCACTGACATTCCTAACGACTACTTACTAGTGATACATTATTTCTTTATGAGGTCGGCATTTCACTTAGTGAGAAAGAAAGGGATTCTCTAGCATATTCCAGTGACTTCTCTGCCCAACTGTCTGTTTTTCATCACCAGCCTCTCAGTCCTGAATCCATTCTGTTTGGCTTCCACCACTCCGTGGACAGAGGCATCAGGAGGTTTGCGATGGCAACTCAGTCACCAAATCAAGTGGCTATTTCTCACCTCCTATCTTTCTTAAATTATCGGCGGTACTTGATGGGCCAGCTTTTCTTTTTTGACCTATGTTCTTTCTCTAAGCTCTGTGAAGCTCTCATTGACCTCCCCAGAATTTGCAGTCTTTTTTTTTTTTCCTTCTTTTCTGAGAGTCTGATGAATCTTGTCTTCTTCAAGACTTGCTCGAGGACTGCTTCCTTTTATAATTTTACAAACTATCCTTGTATGATCTCACCTTTGCAAAATGGCTTGAGGTGCACCTGGTTAGCTTAGCCGGTGAAGCGTCCGACTCTTGATTTCGGCTCGGGTCGTGACCTCATGGTTGTGGGACCAAGCCCCATGTCAGGCTCTGTTCTGAGCATGGACTCTGCTGGGTATTCTCTCTCTCCCTGTCTCTCTCTGCCCCTCCCCCCACTTGCACTTTCTTGCTCTCAAAATAAATAAATAAACAGTAAAAAAATGGCTTGAAATAATTATGTCTGAAATACATACCACCAGAAAAATAGCCTGGCTGTCGTAAGCTAGGGTAATTCTCATCCTTAAAATTCCTGAGTTTTGGTTTCTCATTGGTTTTCTTGTCAAGAGCTATACCCTCCAGACTCCTGTAAGGAGGGAAGGTGAATCAGTTCTCATCCCTAAGGCAGGAGGGCACTCATCAGAAAATCACACATTTTGCATGAGGATGTACAGTTGAACCACTCAACTTGTAATGCTCTGTTATAACAATAGTAGAAAGCTAATACAGTGATTTGCTGAATAGCATAATGGTAAAAATGTATTGGTTCATTAACCGCCAAGTTCTTATTCCAGATTTTCTGAAATTCACATGATTATAAATAATTGTCCATTGGATATTTGTCTCTTAATATGTCGGGACAGGGATGTCCCGAAGTCAGAATCTTCACGAAGAACTTGCGGTACCTTCTTGCCAACCTGGTCTTTCTCCTGTATTTGCCGTGTTACTCAGCTGTCTGTGCCAAGAACCCAGACCCCAGCTTGCACGTTTCTCCCTGCCCATCACTCCCTTTCCCACTCAATCAATTGCTGATCCAGTTGATTTTTCCTCTATGTAACTGTTCCTTCATTTCCTTAGTTCTGTCCTTAGTGCCCTTTCTGTAACACAGACCATCATGCTCTTTGCCAGAATTACAGCGACGGTCTCTGAATGGTATCTCCACTCCTGCCCTCTCCTATCTCCATCACTGTCAGGAACTCCCTAAAGTCCAAAGCCAAGCGTGTTGTGCTTCTGCTCATGTGTTTCCACAGATTCTCATGGCCTTTAGGATTGAGGGCAACTTGCAAAGTTCTTCATGATGTCTGCAATCCCCTCTTTTCTCATCATTTGCTTTCATCATGATACTTGCACTTGGTCCTCTTGTTATGTGAGCTTCCAACCTGCTAACGCCACAATTCCTCTTGCCCCCTGAGTGCAGTCATTGTTTTCCTTGCCCACAAACATCTGTCCATTACTCACTCCCCTCTCCTCTGCTCTCCCGATATCTACTAAGGCTCTAGGCCCTGTATTAGTCAGAATTCTCCACAGAAACAACAAATTTTGGTTATTTTTATTTTATCTTTTTGGTGTTTAATTTTGAGAGAGAGCATGCAAGTGGGGAGGAGGAGAGAGAGAGGGAGAGAGAGAGAATCCCAAGTAGGCTCTGCACTATCAATGCAAAGCCTGATGTGGGGCTTGAATCCATGAACTGGGAGATCATGACCTGAGCTGAAGTCAGACACTCAACTGACTGAGCCACCCAGGCACCCTTGTTTCTGTTTGTTATTTTTTTTTTAAATAAAGAAAGTTATTATAAGCAATTGGCTCGTATAATTATGTAGGCTAAGAAGTCCCAAGATCTGCATTCAGCAAGTTAGAGACCAAGAGACCAGATAGTACAGTGTAGTTCTAGTATATGTCCAAACTCCTGAGAACCAGAAAAGCCAGCGGTATGTCTGAATGGAGCAGGTGCAAGACCCGAAAATAACCACTGTTTCAGTTTGAGTGCAAAGGCAGGAACAAAACAATGTCCCAGCTGAAGGCAGTCAGGCAGAAGGAGTCCTCTGTTACTCAAGGGAAGGTCAGCCATTTTGCTTATTCAGGCCTTCAATAGATTGGATGAGGTCCACCTACATCAGGGAGGGCAATCTGCTTTACTAAGTCTATGGATTTAAAAATGTTAATCTCACCCAGAACACTTTAAAGATGCATCCAGAACAATGTTTGATCCAATATCTGGGCACCCCATAGACCAGTCAAATTGACACATAAAGTGAACCATCACAGGTCCTGAATTATTTCTCCCATGAAAGCTTCTTGACCTCCTGGAACCAACTTAGGTACCACCTTGCTTGTTTCTAAGGCATCCTTTTAATCCCCTTTATTAAATTCACTTGCACTGTATTTTTCCCCCCCACTGGATTGTGAGTATCATGAATGTGCTCATCATCTTTGTATCTTGGGCATTCACCACAATGTCTGGCACATAAAGTCACTAATAAATGCTTGTTGAATCTAAAAATGAGTTAATGAGTGTCTTATAATGTATATAATTAAACTGAACTATTGAAATGGAGAGGACTGTCTTCTGCCATTAACGATTATATTAATAAGTGACATCATGTGTCTTCCTGCCTGTGTAAAGTTGAAAAATAAAATATTTATCATTCAAGGTAGGGTAGTTTAAGGACAGCATTGACCTTCAATTTTTGCTTAATTGACAATGTTTCTTATATCAATTAACAGTAATACAGAAATAACATTAGGCTACACTTATAAATGAACATTACATTGTCAATAAGAATAATTATAATTCAAAATACTATTTAGAGTCTATTCTAAAAAATGGCAATGAAGCAATAACCAAAGACTGCACTAATGAAGAAAATAGAATTGTTAAATAAGCAATTGAAAATAGGTATAAAATTCATTGCACATGCAATTGTATTAATTTTCTATGGCTGCCATAACAAATTACCATAAAGTGGGTGTCTTACAACCACATAAAATTATTCCCTAAGAGTTCAAGAGGTAAAATGTCTGAAATCAAGGTGTTGGGAAGGCTGGTTCTTTCAGGAGTTTCTGAAAGAGAAACCACCCCAGGCTTCTCTCCCAGTTTCTGGTGGTAACAGTTAATCTTTGACCTTCCTTGGCCTATAGATAACTTCACTCCAATCTCTGCCTCTGTCTTCACATCTCCTTTTCTGTGTTGCTTTATTCCTCTCCTTTCTTCATAAGGATGCCAGTCATTAGATTTAGGGTCCACTCCAAATCCAGAATGATTTCATTTCAAGACCCATAGCTAATTACATCTGCAAAGACTCTTTTTCCATATAAGGTCACATCCCAATGATCCAGGTGGGCATGAATTTTAAGGGGACACTAGTCAACCCACTATAGCAATAATTTTTTATTATTAATAATTTTGAATTTCTTGTATATGAAATTTCTGAATGTCCCGAAGTTACATTAGAAAGAATTGCATATTTTCAAATAAAGTTCAAATAGTGTAAATTCCTTGGTGGCTACAACAGTAAACACATTTTTTTCTAAAATAACTTATGTTTGTTGAATAATATAATTTCTACTATGATTATTTTTTAAGAAGTTTATTTATTTATTTTGAGAGAGAGAGAGGGAGATAGCCCAAGCAGGGGAGGGACAGAGAGAGGAGAAAGAGAGTCCCAACAAGATCCACGCTGCCAGTGCAGAACTCAATGGGGGGCTAGATCTCATGACACATGAGATCATGACCTGAGCCAAAATCAAGAGTGGGACACTTAACTGATTGAGCCACCAAGGCCCCCCTCATTTCTATTATTTATGAATATTTTCCTAACATGAGAAAAATATTGGCCATATACAAAGCCTGAAATTAGAAATATGCATAAATGAAAATTATCAATTATTAATTATAGAAATCATTTTATACTCAAGCTCAGTGCAAGTCCTTTAATTACAATATTATCAGAATCATCACTGACACAAAAATGAATGAACATCCATATTAACTAAGAAGAATCTTTTCTGTTGAACTAGGTATAGGGAGATATGTGAACTTCACCTCTACCTCCAAAGGAGTAAATAGCCAATGTTCACTTTTTAAAACTATACCAGGAGAGTGTATAAAGTAATGCATTTCCTAATACATGTGTATCTGTGCAGGTCTCGGTACAGTGGTGAACATAGATACTTCTCGCCATGAGTAGAAGATAACAGAAGTGTTAAGTAAGTGGTTTCTTCTAGAAATTATAGAGCTGAAAGACTTAATTTATTTCTGTCTTTGGATAAGCCACACTGCTTCTGTTATGAATCTCACATCTTGCATGTGTGCATTTGCAAAAATCATTGAGTATGTTTTCTTATTTATGCTCATTGGAATGAAGTGTTGGAAAATAGCTCCAATATTTTCAACATAGTCTTCTTCACATTTCAAGCCTTTATATCACTTGAGAAAATTGATTTTTAGCTATAATAGCAATACCAACAAATTGGGGCAAACAGAAAGTAAAAAGGATAAAGGAAGGGAACGATTTCTTTTCATTTATAGATGCCATAGGTAAGCCTAATACGATACAAAGTGTGACACTAACGCTATAAATATTATCTGATATACTGCAAGGTATTTAAATTAACTAAAATAATTCAAATTTAATTAACAAATTAAGTATTTTAATTTTTTAAATTTCACTGCTAACTGAAGATGATTCTTGTACGTAGGCTGAAAGAAGTTTGGTACTGAAAACAATAGAGTAAAATCAAATACAAATGTCATGTTGACTTTCTAAAACGTATCCACCTTGTCATTATCTTCTTGAACTTGTATAGAGACAGGTCAGAGGTCCCTTGAGAAAAAGGCCCTTCAATAGACTCTGCTTAATCACTTACTACACCTGTTAACAAAAATAAGTTCAGAATTTTTTCCGTGAGACATAATATCTTGACCTTAATAAATTCAAAAGCATTGAAAGCATACAAAATATGTTCTCCAGCTACAGTGGAATACAATTAGAAATCAATAGCAGGAGTAAATTTGAGAATTCACAAGTATATGGAAATTAAACAACACACTCCTAAGTAACTAAAGGGTCAAGGAAGGAAAAACAAAGAGAGTACAAAGTACATTGAGATGAATGAAATACATAATACAATGTATATTTGGACCAAGCAAGCATCTGTTCTACAGATGGGCCCAGTAATTTTGAGGCTAAACCAACTACAAGATTCCTGTGGATTTCTACGTTAACAGAGGGGATGATCAGTATCATTGGAGACAAATAAAAAAAGGAGAAAATACTCCCCCAGGAAAAATAAATCATAGAGCAAAATAAGAGTTTAAAAGAATGTTTTTATATTAGTAATGAGATTAAGATAGCAAGGAGAAGAACAGGCAGATATTTCAAAAAACAGTGAAAAAAGTAAGGAAATAAAGAGAAATTTTAGTAAGAAAATGGTAAGTTTGAAATACAAGAAATACTTAATGGCTCATCTAGAAGACTGGGTATGACAAATACATGTTATTGAATAGTATATTGAGCAAATAATAATTTCCAGATTACAACACAAAATATCTAGAGCAATTAATTCTAAAAGCAAAGTTCAACCATAAAAGACAGAACCGGAAGATTAAACATTTGTCCCTCGAAGAATAGTGCCCAAGAGGTATTCATAAAAAATACATAATTTTTATATTGAAAGTTCCACTAAGTGTTTTGCAAAATAAACAAAAATAAATCCACACATATGCACTGAACTGTAGAACTCTAAGCTGCCAGGAAGAATATTGGAAAAAATCTAAAGAAAATATTGGAAAGAAGAGAGAGATTAATTGCAAAGAATCAAGAATCAGTTGGTATCCGATTTCTCATTGGCAACAAAAGATTTGTGAACAGTGAAGCAAAGCATCCAAATGGCTGCTGGAAAATAAAGCTTCAAGGTCAACTCTGATGCTTATTAAAGAGAGGGAGGGTGACCTTAAGACATTGATAAAGACTTGGGGAATTTACCATTACACACTCTCACTTGGAAAATTATTATCATAGTTTGCAAAAAAGAAGAAAATTGATCTTGCTGTAAAGATAAAATGTCAAAGGACCAGAAATCAACAATATCTGTAGATTATATTGGTAGATGTAAACACATTTTAAGTCATGTTAGGAATTTCAGCTGGAGCAGTGCTATTCCTTTTGGAAGCATTTGGAAATATGTGAGAGCTTTGTTACCTGTCAGAATAATAAGGGCATGCTACTCGTGTTTACTACCTTTGATGCATAGGACACTTGAGCAGCAAAGTATTGCCTTATCCCAAATGGATGTAATGATCCCGCTGAGAAACACAGCTATAAATAATAATAATTATAATACATACAACTATAACAGAGTACCTTGTAAGTACGAATTGGAAGTGAAAATCACCAGAAGCAATTATATGAGAGTAGAGAGGGTGGAGAGCTGTAGAAATTTCTGCCTGTGTTTAGCAAACCAAAAATAGACAAGACCACGTATTCATACATTTCACAGACCCGAAAATCTGAATTTTATACCCTGAACCAATGTAGAGGGATCCAAGCAGGGAAGTGAAAACAGCATCAAAAAAAAAAAAAAAAAAAAAAAAAGTGGGAAAAAGATACTGCTGGACCATAGGATGTTAGATTCTCCATGTTTAGGAGAAATAGAGAAGCAGATATATAAGAGATTTTGACAGGAAGTAAGTAGGTTTAAGTGATGGTGGATTCTGGGTGCGGAGATCATAATATTTGTTACTTTCCTCTTTTATTCCTTTCTACCTTAATACGTGTACAGGTAAGATGTACAAAGAGACTTAAATGATATAAAAATGAATGCGGCATCAAATAATGATACCAAAAGAATACATTAAAACTTCCAAGTTTGCATTATAAATGGAAATGGACAAAAGTATTTGATAATACTTAACAGTCAACAGGCAGGACATACATCACGGAAATTGTAAAATTTTATTTATGGATACAAACTGACAACTGCATGAATGGAGATAAATTCTCCATTTCTGAATTAACACTTGGAAGCTGTCAATCCTTCCCAAGTAGGGTTTACGTTAAGGGATAGTTAGCATGATTTTGAAGTTCTTATGTGTTCAATCTTTCTTTCTTTGGGTGTTGTGTTGGACATAGGGCTGCCTTGGCAGGGCTGTGCTCCCTCTAAAGTCTCTAAAGAAGGATTCTTCCTTGCCTCTTCCAGCTTCTAGTGGCTTCAGGTGGTGCTTGACTCATGGTGGCATTTCTCCAGTTTCTGGTTTGGTTTTCAGACGGCCTTCTCTGTGTGTGTCTTTAAAAAAAATATTTTTGAAAAAGAGAGACAGAGTGAAAGCAAAGGAGGGACAGAGAGCACAGAGAGAGAGAGGGAGACACAGAATCCAAAGCAGGCTCCAGGCTCTGAGCACAGAGCCCAAAGCGGGGCTCGAACCCACAAACCGAAAGATCGTGACCAGAGCCAAAGTCGGATGCTTAACCCACCGAGTCACCCACACGCCCCTCTGTCTGTGCATGTCTTATCATGACACTTGATGGACCTCGAATTTCAGGTCCATGCAGATAAAACAGGATGATCTCATCTCGTAATCTTTATTATATCTGCAAAGACACCCTTGTCCAAACAAGGTCAAGTTCACAGATTTTGAAGTGTGGACATTTATTTTGCTGGGGGGCGGAGCGGACACCATTCAACCTACTACAGATATGAAGTTCTTCATCTTGTAATAACCATATCTTATCTGTTTATTTAGGTGCAACTGACCAGGCCTTCCAATACTAGTGGGGATTATATAACCCAGGACTGACCAACCCTGGGTTGACATGATGCAACCCATCATGGGGCCAGAAGGCCACAACGATTGATTTCTGTGGCTTAAACCAACCTGTATTTAAAGTTTCATTTCTATGTCTTCAGTGGCAAAAGGGACTAATGCCCCACAGGGTTTATAAAATAGTTTTAAAAATCAGTTAATTATCATCAGTGTGCGGGCCTCATTCCAAAACTTATTGCTGGCTAAAATAAATAGCTTTGTTTTGTCAATATTTTATCTGATATTCTTTCAAGTTGTATGACATAGAGATGCTCCATCTTTACTTATTATTATGATTAATATGCTAAATATACACAGCTGGACTTTTACATAGAAATGAGTGTTATCGTGGCTATAAATTTGCAAATCACTCTCTGCTTTAGGCAATAGTCTTTGGTATTTAATTTTTAAATAAATGCATTTATTTATTTAAATACAGAAAGAATCTTAGAAAAATAAGCGAAACAACAGGGAAAAATTAAATTAAATCAATATTTAATTGTATTATTATATCAGTATTGTTATTGTATTTAAATCGATTTATTTAAATACAGAAACAATCTTAGAAAAATAAGGGAAAAACAGGGAAAAATTAAATTAAATCAATAACACTACAGTAAAATGATCTGCGGTATGTGATTCCCCGAAAACCATGGCATTTAACTTCACATTAGAATTCACATAAATACAATTAAAGATAGAGCAGATCAAATGGATTATATAATAAGCAATAACACAAAATAAGACTATTTGCCTTTAAGGTTTTTAGGTGACTTATAGGCTGAGTCGTATTGAATTCATTGGGAAAGAAAAGCTCAGTCTGGGTAAATGAAAAATGAAACTATCTGAATAGCTAGCAAAATTAAAATATACCTGAAGCCTCAGGAAATGGCACTGAATGAAATGACAGTAACTACCCAGGGAATACAGCCCATCGGACTCTCAAATGGATATTTAGTTAAGCTTTGTCTCGTCATCTCAAGGAGTTCGTAAGCAATGTAGGAAATGGGGAAGCTAGACAGCATACACATTACATCACTGTTCCTCTGCATCGCCCACCAAGGAAAGTTAACTGTCATTGCAGTGGGAGTGTGGATTAATGTGTAACTTACTGTAGCCTGACATTCCCATCCATCTTCAAATGTCCTGCAAGCATGAGGCTTGTGGACTGGAAGATCACTGAGAAATAAACTCACTCATGCTACAAAGAACTTCTTATCCACCTAGCATTTACCCAAAGCCGCGGGGCTCTTTTGGATTCCAGATTGGGGGGGGACGGAATTAAATAAGCTGGAGGGTGACCCAGTGGAAGGCACGAAAATTACGGACCATAATTGATTTGGTGAGTTTTCCTGGTGTTTCCATTTGGGCATTAAGGAACGTTTACTGGAATCATGTTGACATTTGCCACCTCACCCTTTGGTATGGTTAAAAAAATAATTTATAAGAATAAAACCTAGAATTGAAGAGGAAATAATTAAAAAAAATAACCTTTCCTCTTTTCTTTCTTTCTTTGTTTTCTTTTCTGGTGATTCTGTGTAGCATTGAATGATAGGCAGAAACTATTTTGTTCATACTTGATGCTCAGTTTTTCACCTTTTTTTACAAGATACTAAAGTTTTGGTTTGGTTTAGTTTGGTTCTTAGATGGCTTGAAGTGAGTTGCTGCATCAGGATCTTGCAGCCGACACTTTGTTGGTGATGGAAACCGAGTTCTAGGCTCACATTCCACCCCTGAGCTTTCGAGCCTTGTGTGGGACTCGGGATCATGCTCTTCCTTGAAGGTTTCAAAGTCCAAAGGGGCCACAGAATTTCTGGGACCCTGGGCAACCCAGCACACAAATGCGCTCCACAATGGTTTTGCTGGATTGGGTCGTTCCCAGCAAGATTCTTGTTGCAATCAGTTTATTCCACAAGGATTCACTTCATTAAGACCGAGTTGATTACATGTACTAGGCACAGTGGGAACGACAACAACAAAAACAAAAAGCAGAACATAATGGTCCTGCTTTGGAGAAGCAGGCTTGGCATATGCTTGGCATTATGGAATTTGGGGCCCCCCACCAGAGCCTTTCAGGGGATCCTCTTTAGCATATTTATTTTACAGACGAGACGATAGAATTTGAGAGATACCAAAGTATATGCCCAGCATCACATGATGAATGTGCTAACACTAGAGAGTAAGTTCCTAAATCTCATCAATTCTCTTCACTGTACTCCGCAGATAACAGAGTAATAACCAGAGTGGGGCGGGGGGTGGGGGGGGTAGTGGGGGAGGAAAAGAGAAGCACGTAGAAGCATAAATTACCCAACCACGGCCTGTAGAAGAATTCTTGGTGCTGAAAGCTATACATCAAAGGGAGACATGACATGAATTGTCTAAGAGGAGGTGGAAAATAATTCATACCATGAGATATTCATAGACTTTAGTACAGAAATGGAGACAAAAACAATAGAGTTAGGAAATAGTAAAGAGACCTGTATGACTACAGCAAGGTTTTTTTTTTTTTAATATGAAATTTATTGTCAAATTGGTTTCCATACAACACCCAGTGCTCATCCCAACAGGTGCCTACGTACCTGTGATGGGTTGATAACGGAGAGAAAGCAAGCCAAGCTGTACTTGAAAAGGCTTGGAAATTAACAGGACAGACCCTAATACAATGTAACCAATTGAAATAAGAATAAATAACATTAAGGGCACCTAAGCTCATAAGATTGACTCCACTTTTGGGAAACCAACTAAATACAGGAATGCTTTTGGGCTAACTTTATTGAATATAAGTTATGGACAAATGGAGGATTTTATTTTATTTTAGTAAATATGATGCCTGTCACACACCGAGTGTGTTTGCTTTGTATTTTAAAACTTAGTGGTAAATTTTAAGTCAAACATTTTCTTGTGCTCATGCATATTCTATCTGCCAATTTACCACAGGCTGGTTTGCAGGTTGGTATGTTCCAGTCTGTCACACAGCACTCACATGATTAAAATATCACTTGAAAAAAAAAACATATAAAATGTTTTGACATTTAAAAATATTCCAGACAATTCGTACATAAAAATGGTATTTATTCCTATTGACAATTCTTGACGGATTCAATATGGTCATAGGGCAGTAGAAAAAGTAGCAAGCTATTATTTGTGGCTTTCAGAATCACGTTGAACAAGGAAAGCTTATAAAGTAAAAATAAATTCGACTGACAGTATACGTGTGGGTACTCATTAGTTGCATGTTAAAAATAAACAAAGATTAGGGGCCCCTGGGTGGCTCAGTTGGTTAAGCGTCCCACTCTGGACTTTGGCTCAGGTCAGGATCTCACGGTTCGTGAGTTTGAGCCCTGCATCAGGCTCTGCACTCTGAGAGCAGAGCCTGCTTGGGATTCTCCCTCTCCCTCTCTCTCTGCCCCTCCCCCACCTTCTCTCTCTCTCCTTCTCTCTCTCTCTCTCTCAAAATAAATAAAACTTTAAAAAAATTTAAAAAATTAAAAATGAACAAAGATTAAAAGGTGTAAGGTTTTAATATCCTAGATTCAGGAGATGTGTGGATTTTAAGACAAAGAATATGTATATTTGGAGAAGAAAATCTCTTTTATTTGTTTCTCAACATATGTCAAGTCATAGCATAATTCATTTTGCTTAGGTTATGTATTGTATTAGCTATGCTGAAGACCTTGTTCAGAAGTTATTGATAAACATTCCATTTTCTTTGCTTTATTCATTTACATTACCCAATAGCGGGTGGTACCTCTGAAAGGGAGAAGTAGGGCTAAAAATTATTCTGCATAAACCTAATCTTACAACATAAAGCTACGGGGTTCCTCATCATGGCGATTCTGGTAAAACGGAGAACATCTTATTTTTTCTTAACTTTGTATTTTGTTGAAATCACCAAATTAGTTTTGCCTGTTTTATTTTTTTTTTTAATTTTTGAAATTATTTTTGTGAGAGAGAATGTGCATGAGCAGAGGAGGGGCAGAGGGAGAGGGAGGGAGAGAGAGAATCTTAAGCAGGCTCCAAGCTCAGCACGGAGCCCAACATGAGTCTCGATCCCATGACCTGAGCTGAAATCAAGGGTTGGACGCTCAACTGACTGAGCCTCCCAGGCCCCCCAGTTTTGCCTGTTTTCGAGATAACTGCAACAGATAGCTAAAACTGGACAAATGTTCTTTCCCCCGTATTTTGCTTTAAGAAGATAATTTTCAAGGCACAGCCTGTATATTGCCTAACCTAATACAAAACCAGTGCTGGATTCAAATATACAGGAAATATTGTATGGCTACAGAAAGGCAGAACTTGAGATTGCCAAGAGGAAACAAAGGAGAGTGATTCCCTTACACGGTTTACACATAGTATTGCCTAGAGAAAGAGAGTGGGCAAATGCAACTTGAAAGTCAGCTTAATCCATTTCCATATATAATTGTATACCTGTCTTTTAAATTGTGTTAGTAAGTGAGGCCATAAGAATAACATGGACAAGGGACAAAAAACCATATTTCTTTGGAACACAAGAGTCGTTTCTTTGTATTTATTAGAGATTCGGATATGAAAGAGTATGGGCCAAGCAGGATAGCACATTTAAGATGAAAAATCCTTACTTTTTACTTAACTTACTTTGCAAGTTACAGCATATATGGCTATACGGGAACACGCTGTTTGGCGCTAAAAAAGCCAAAGCAACATATACACTCAGCACTTTCCTGGAAGGGATCTTCTTCATCGCTTTTTAATTTAGCTGTTGTCTGGAAACAAGGGAGCACGGTGGAGCCAATGATGTTTATCTAAAACAACAAGCAGCCCCCTCCGACTGTGATCTTTTCCTTCTTAACCACATGCGTTTCCTTCTGCTCTAGAACCTGATTGATTTCCTGTATAGAACACTTCATCGCCGTCCTTCCTCCAGTCTTCAACGCTGTGTATTTCTGAGAAATGAGAGCCTCAGTGATTCTTTTACAAAAGCCCTCAATCCAGACATTGGTAACCTTCTGGAAACATATCTGCACTAACATCTTCAAACAGCCTAGAACACTGACCCAGACACCTAGAACACTGTGTTGTTTACGATGCTAGCATACCGTTCTGTGGCTGTGACTTAACTCTTACTCACAGGATCTTTGAAAAAGCATAAATTTTATGTTTTTGCCCCAGATATAGTTCCCCAGATTTTACAGAACTTTATATGATATACCATGTGGATTATCTAATGGATTTTTTGGCTTACATACCTCACTACCAACACTTTTCTTGCTTAGAGGTCTTCATAAGCAAGTAATATGAGGACAAGGGCAGTGCTTTTAATATATGCATTTATATTGTATATACACACATACAAATATACATGTATATATGTGTGCACACACAATGGAGAGAGACAGGGGCCAAGAGAAAGAGACAGAGAGAGAGAAAGAAAGTTTGCTGGATCCTATCTTAAATAAAGCCTAAAGCAAAAGTGTATTTTCCCAGATAATGCAGGGAAAAAAAATGACATTCAGCAAGGGGTTCGTTACTTCTGTTGCAGCATTCCAAATGAGGAACTTGTGAGAGCATAAATATTCAGGACATGAGGACCCTGGAGTTTCAACACCACTGTACCTGATGAAGACGATGACAGAGCCAGCTTATTTTTCCCCAGCTGGCTGGAAAAACAGACCCTTTGGATTCAAACTGTTGATCGAGCCAGCTCTTGGTTGTTTAAATGGCTCTGAGATAAAGTCTGAGGCTTTATCATAATTATGATGAGGTGCTCTGTGAAGGTGGCTCCGGGAGAAGCAGGTGGAATTGACTTGCCTATTAAGACAGATACTGCTGACAGACATGCTCTTCAGTTCAGTCCAAGGGTTTCCATTAGGTACGTATATCTCCTGAAGAATTTGAGTGCTATTTGTGTAATGAAAGGTAAAAGCACCGAGCAGGAGGTCTCACTGTTCACAGGACAAACTTAGGGAGGCAAACACTGTTCACAGGACATTTAAGTCTTCATTAGACACACCATTTCTAAAAAAAAAAAAAATTTAACGTTTATTTATTTTTGAGACAGAGAGAGACAGAGCATGAATGGGGGGAGGGTCAGAGAGAGAAGGAGACATAGAATCAGAAGCAGGCTCCAGGCTCCGAGCTGTCAGCACAGAGCCCAACGTGGGGCTCGAACTCGTGAACCATGAGATCATGACCTGAGCCAAAGTCGGACACTTAACCAACTGAGCCACCCAGGCGCCCCATAGACGCACCATTTCTTACACAACCCAATGTCACAGTAACAGAATCAGCAGTTTGCCAAACACAGACACTGTGCCCCACACAGAATTCATGCATCCAAACTTATTTATCAATGTCTTCAAAAGTGGAATTCAGAGAGAATTTGTGTGCAGATGATATTTGGACTGGGAGAATTTCTTACGCAATCGCTGATCACACATGTCCGTGTAATACACCCTAATACGAAATCATGCAAATGTTTTGCAAGGCGGTAAAATCTTTTGCTAACTCTATCTTGGCTTTATCGTGAAATTTCAATTTTGAAGTCGTCATGAGGCATTATTTCCAGGTGCTTTCTTCTGTGGTTCTTCAACTGATTTAGCTTGTGAGGACCTTGCTTTCCACAATCCACTTACACTTTTCAATATTTTATCAAAAAACGAATTGTGACAGAAGGACAAAGAGATAATTATATTCATGCTGACAAAGTAATAGTGCCTGTTATTTTCAGTGATGGGGCATGAAGGGTTCCTCCTGTTGACTGTGGGTACTGTTATCTGCTGAGAAAGTCTATTCTACTACAGAAGCACATGTATAAAACCATTGGCATCTCATGCGGTGTTTCCTGGCTGGGCATAAAAATAGCTTATTACCAACACACCGTACAATCAGCTTAGGGCCTCATAGTCATTCTCCTCTCGGTGACACCTATCTGTAAAGAAGTGCTTTCCCGATGGTGGAATCAACGCATGACATGAGAATAAGCTTTGGATAACATTATGGAGGAAAGAAACCACTGTCAACTTTGCCAATCTCTGCTGTCAGCATTCGGATTTTTCTGGCGATCCAGGCCAAAGCCCAAATCCCCGGTCCTCACCCGGGAATTTAGAGCCAGTGTTTCATAAAAGTTGGCATCCTTCTACATGGTCAAGTTTTACAATTCCTTCTCCGGAGTATATCTTTAAAATTTCTGTTTGTCTTAAATGGGTTGGGAAAGTATCTCTCACTTAAAAGGCACATGCTTTTATTTTCGAAGTGAATTATGTAACAAAATAAATACCCACTTTTTCAGGTATTTGAAAATGTAATCAGGAAGAAAATTTAAGTCAGACAAGTTACTGTCTCTAAGAATTTAATCCTATGTAGTTTACTTTTAATTTCTAACAGTCTCTCAGGACAATTGCCTTCCTGCCCTAAGTAACTACTTTGGCTGTTTTGGTTTTTTTTTAATAATTAAAATGTTTCTAATTTAAATTATAAAAATGTATTATGTAAATATTATTTTCGCTTGCTAAAGAAGAATGAAGCCAATACCGTCAGTTCTTCAGGGAAATGTAAATTAAACTCCTCTAACTTTTCTTCCTAATAAACAATAAAATTCTTAAATGTTAATCTTAAATGTTAAGACCTTCATCACTCCATATTTCTCCATCATCCACTGTTATGAATTCGGTAATCTTTTGACATCGACATGAGTAATTTCGTTGTTTGTGCTTTGAAGTAAAATGACTTCCTTATTTTTCTTTTCTGAATATTTCAAGTACGTTATGAGATTTTTCTGTCTCTGGATGATTTCACTAAGTCAGGAAATGCTACAAGAGAGGCTGAGCTCATCAACTATATCCCACCTACATAAATGTTCACTGTAATATATGCCAGATTTTAGAGCTTATGTGATCACTGTCAAATTATACTAGTGTTATGATAAAACAGACTAATTAAATATGTTTTTATTAGATCTTCAAAATTCAAATTGATTCAGGATACTCATAATGAATGGTAGAGTTGTTAGTGTAGTAATTAAGAAATATGTCATTTTATCTATGTCAGTATCTACTACGGAGCAAATTCATTATGTACAATTTTGGGGTAAAGTAAATAAATATGTAAAACGGGAATATGGCCGACACAGTCAGATGCACATGCAGAATTAGAGGAGTATTTCATATTTAGAATTATTTTACGCTGAACGTTTTAAAATTCTATTTGTCTCACAATTTTATAAAGAATAAAAATGCGTGCCAATTAATAATAATCATGTTTTAAAAATCATTGTCCATAACACACTGTGCACCACAGTCATGGCCTAATAATCTCTCATTAATTTGACTTCCTATTTTGAGAAACAGAGTAACACATTATTGAACGAAAAACGGGCCTACACTACAAGGTAGTCACTCTCTTTCTTTCTTTTCTTTTTTTTTTTAATTTTTTTTTTTCAACGTTTTTTTTTTTTTTTTTGGGACAGAGAGAGACAGAGCATGAACGGGGGAGGGGCAGAGAGAGAGGGAGACACAGAATCGGAAACAGGCTCCAGGCTCCGAGCCATCAGCCCAGAGCCTGACGCGGGGCTCGAACTCACGGACCGCGAGATCGTGACCTGGCTGAAGTCGGATGCTTAACCGACCGCGCCACCCAGGCGCCCCGATAGTCACTCCCTTTCTAAACATCTCGAGTTAACTGTCTCCCTCTTTTCTAGACTTTGGCCATTTGAGGAAGTTACTAATGAAAGGACACATATTATGATACAAAGTTTTCCTGTTGTGCAGGAAATCATGCTGATGTGGTGACATCTCCAGCTACCCTGCCAATCAAATTCTTCCAGATACCGAGACCAAAATCTCAGGTACCAGATTAACGTTCTTAGATTGCATGACTCATTAAATCGATTTTAAATGGAGTCAAAAGTGAAGTAAAAGAGATGGATAAGTTAAGACTCTCCAGGGCATCGGTAGGCAGAGAGGCCACGCATTTGAACCTGAGTTCGATGATAGAGTTTTCAGTACCATGGGTTGTCTCTCACATGCTGGTCATGTTAAGCAGATGAGCCACACTTGCTCTGTAGGAGAGAGGTGGGGCCAGCCTGGCCAAAGCTGTGCCTTTGTCATTAGCTCCTGAAGAGCTATATTTTCACCTATGTATTTGGGCAAGTATACGCAGGGCCTCAAGAAACCACATGTGATGTTTCTAAAGAGCTTTGGACCTAAAGATGCACAGCTGTCAGCCCAGAGGTCGCAGGACAATGACCTCATCTTTCCATTCTTTTCCATCTTTAAGTAAATTTTTATTAATTAGATCTTACTTTCTTTTTTTTTTTTTAATTAATGTTTATTTATTTTTGAGGAAGAGAGAGAGAGAGAGAGACAGAGTGTGAGCAGGAGAGGGGCAGAGAGAGGGAGACACAGAATCCGAAGCAGGCTCCAGGCTCTGAGCTGTCAGCACAGAGCCTGACACTGGGCTCGAACTCATGAACCAGGAGGTCATGACCTGAGCCGAAGTCAGACGCCTAACCAACTGAGCCACCCAGGCACCCCTAGATCTTATTTTCTGTTGATTCGAAACTATCTTTAGCACGTCTTACGTCTTATTTTACTATTAATATTTATTACTTCTCATGAGTTATGTCAAGGAACTTGTCACCACATGATACAGAGTTAACAGTTCCTATAAGCCTCACTCATATCTCAAAAGCTTATAACTTATATATTCTTTAGATTTAATGTTTTTTAGGAATTTTACCCATCCTGTCTTTTTCCTTATCTTTTATGGGAAAATTGAGTATTTTCAAATAAATCAGTAAACCTTTGTCATTGGTTGTTAAACGTATCTTACGGATTTAAAGAATGGGTATCTATCTATCTATCTATCATCTATCTCTTATCAAAACTATCCAATTTCTGTGTTAATTGGGAGAATTTAAAACTATTTGTTAAAAAGGAACAAGAGAAGAGAAGGACTGCAGGTTGTTAACAGATGGCAGACAGAATGAGTCAAACCCTCACGCGTCACTTAACTTTTTTCTTCTAGCTCAATATCTGGCACTTAATGTGCACTGAATAAATACTGGCTGAATAAATAAATAAGGTTGAATTTGTGAAGCAAAAGATGAGAGATTGCTAGGGTTTTCCTAATTTGTCTAAGTAAGTTTCTTTCATGGCTGGTGAATACTATCCCAGTTCCTTTAGAAAAGGTGCAGATATAATTGTTGAGCTTTACTTATTATTACTTTAGGGGTCGTGGATGATGTGTTGCAATATTCAAAAGAGGAAAAGAAAATCACACACACACAATAGCTGAGTGTGTCTGTTAATAATTTAACAGCAATAACACAAAAGTAGAATGGATCCAAGAGTGATAGTCTTCAGCTGACACCATTTCATGATCCTTTCAGAGCATCCCATGAGCACTGGGATGGGAACGTCAAAGAGGTAGACAGCAGCCTTGGTCCAATTTGCTTACGTTTCAATAGGTGATTTGGTTTAAGGTTCCCTGATATCCTTGCGGGCAAGAAGGAAAAATATGGACCAAGTTATAATCCGTATTGAATATAGAATTCTATAGTGAACTAGATTATAGTACACTTTGGTTGATTTGCAACATAGATATATTCACAGAAAAACGTTGATAAGAAGCAATCTTTGGGGATATCAATATCCAACAGTTTTATTAAATTACTTGAATAGTACAGAGAACATGTCTCACATGTACAGATGGCATCAGCTCAATGAGTTAGTGGATAAGTTGCCCAGGCCAAATGACAACACAGCGTTCACAGCTTGTCATTCTCTTAGGTAGGACTTTGAAATGTGTGAATGATTTGGGGGAAGAACACCCAATGTCTGTCTTTTAATTTGTTTATTCAAACTTTTGGTATTTATGGTGATTATAGGGATCGATAACCACCATTTTGGGAACTGTTTGGAATTCATTGCATTTGCTGCTGGTTTCTCCCCCTTCCGTCTCTGTCTTTCTGGTTTTGATCGACTATTTTATAGAATTTCATTCAATTTCTTCTTTGAGCATATACTTTCTGCTTCTTTGAAAGCCTATTTGATGGTGTCCCTAGAATTTACAACATACATTTTTAAGTAATCGAAGTCCATCGCTTCTCGGCCTTTTGGCTAAGATCAAGTGTAAGTAATCGAAGTCCACTTTGAAATAATATTACAAGGCTTCATCTATACTGTACGTGTATTATAATAGCATATTCTCATTCCTCCCTCTGACATTTTTTATTTCATTTATTGGTCAGCTACACAGATCAAGACACATTGTCACCAGTTTTGTTTCACATAGGAATTTTCTGTTAAATCAATTAAAATCTATAAACAATAAGGGGTTTTATTTTGCCTGCATTTGTTCCCTCTCTTATGTTTTTCTTTATGCACATCCATGTTTATGACCTATTAATATTTTCTCCTACCTGAAGAAACTTCAGCATTTCTTGCTCAGCAGTTCTGCTAGGAATAATCCTTTCAATTTTTGTTCGTTTGACAAAGTCTTTATTCTGCTTTAGTTTTGAAGTATATTTTCATTGAATATAGAATTCTAGATTGGTATATATTTTTTTCCTTCAACACTAAAAATTTCACTCCACTCCTTGCTTACTTGGTTACTAAAGAGAAATCCACCGCAATTGTTTTTCTTGTGTCTCTATAGGGGAATTTTGTTTTCTCTCTCTCTCTAATTTCCTTCTCCAGTTTCTCTTTGTCTTTGGTTTTCTGCAGCTTGAATACGATATACGTATAGACTCTTCTATATTTATACTGCTTGGGGTTCACTGAACTTCCTGCATCTGAGATGTGTTATGTGTCATTAAGTTTGGTAAGTTCTCAGCTGCTATGGCTTTAGGTATGTCTTCTTTATTCTTTCTCCCCTGTGGGTCTTTCAGTTACAAATATGTTCTAAATTTATTTCACCCTGGGAAGTTTTTATTGACTTATTTCCAACTTTATTCGTTCTTTCTTCAGCCATGCTGAGTCTTCTTACGATCTGGCTTGAGGCATTCTTTATTTCTCTTACACCGTTTTGTAGTTTTGTTTCGCTTTTTTAATTTTTAGCATTTCCTTTTGCTTCTGTGGCGTGTTTTCATTTCCCTGCTTAAATTATGCATCTGATCTTACGTGTTGCCGGCTCTTATCATTAGAGCCCTTAACTATCGTCATTGTAAATTCCCTGGCTGATACTTTGAACCTCATCTGAGGCATACCCGATTCTCACTTTGGTGACTGCTTTGTCTTTTCCACACTGGTATGTGTGTACGTACACACGTATGTAGGTGTGTGTGTTGATTTATTGGGTCTTTGGCATGTCTTGAACATTTTTTGAAAGCCAGCCATATCGCTCTGGATAAGAGGTACTGAAGTCACGAGGCATTTTGTCTGAGGATTTATGTTAACGCAGCTAGACGTTGGGCTGTGTTCAATGCCTGCCGTAGCTCAGTACCAGCGGCTTCAAACTCCAGTGTGTCGGTTGTGCAGACCCTCAAGTCTTTGATTTTTTTCCCACGGACTGCTCCTCAGACAGAGGGTGGGTCCTCAAGCTGTTTCAGCTGGGACTTTTGTTATCAATCTGGAGCCTTGCTGATGGTAGGATATGAGCCAAGAAGTATTCCATAGTCTTCTGATTAAGCCTCAGCCTTTTTGTGAGCCTGTGTCTGAGGACTCCAGCTTTCACACGTGTGTCTATTTCTCTTCCATTGGTATAGTTTCCCCTCCTTAACCTGTCCCTCACTGTAGCGTTCTCAATTTATTTCTGTGAAGCCCTGTCCCCTCTTAACTATGGTTTTTATTTACTAAAATCATCCCTCTTACTTTGTACAAGAAAGCCGGAGGGTGCTGGAGGGGTGAGAAATTGCCTTTCTCTGGCCGAGATAAGATTTCTGAAGTGTGAGCTGGTGAGGTCCTTTACCGTGGAGAATAGGTCTTTGTTATGGCAAAGTCTCCGGTTTGACTACGTTGACTCATCCCTTCCTTTGGCAGAGTCAGAAAATAATCTTTCTTGGATCTTTACCATGAGAAACTGATGAAAGTCTTCAGGTAAAGAAAGCGTCGTGGTCCCCTGTGACTGCAGTTCCAAGATTTTCTCTCCTGGGTGAGTTCATATTCGGCCTCCAGTAATTTGTCAAAATTATCACTTAAGTGTTTCTAGTTCTTGGATATATATATATATATATATATATGTATATATATATATACATATATTATCCAGCGACATGTACGTTATCATTAATAAAGATAATAGTTAATAATGATTATCATATAGGGGCGCCTGGGTGGCTCAGTTCGTTGAGCGTCCGACTCCGGCTCAGGTCATGATCTCACAGCTTGTGAGTTCGAGCCCCATATGGGGCTCGAAGCTGTCAGCTCAGAGCCTGGAGCCTGCTTCGGATTCTGGGTCTCCCTCTCTCTCTGCCCCTCCCCAACTCGTGCTCTGTCTCTCTCTGTCTCTCAAAAATGAATAAATGTTAAAAAAATTTAAAAAATAATAATGATTATCATATACTTATCAATATGTGGCTCATAGTTTATTGTCTATGGCTTCTGCTCCAGGTAAGGTTGCCATACTTCTCAACAAAGAATATTGATTATTTTGGAAGGAAATCTTGAGAAATAAGTGACCTGTGAATTGTCCATTGCAACCAAAGTAACGTTGACTAAATTAAACCCCCCTTAAGTGCTGGAATACCCATTATTCATCCTTTTATCACCCAAAGCACTTCATACTGAATCGCAAGCGTAATAAGCTTTTAATATATATTTGATCGATTTGCTAATTGAAAGCAGTCATTGAAGATAACAGGATTCCCATTTAAATGGGGCCTGTAGTGGTCATACAGGCAACTTGAATAATATTAATATAATGTTCTTGCGATACCTTACTGCTTATGGAACTCTTTCACAATACTTAGATTGATTTGCTCCTGCAATCTTAGTATGAAGCGGGCAGGTACTATTCGTTTCACTTAATCAATAAACTAGGTTGAAATTTTCACTTGCATCTTACTAAGGTAACATTGAATATTAGTAAATTTTATTAAGAATGGATTGCCCATTTTAACACACCTATTACTTAGGAGAACTTAAGGTAAAAAGATCAAAATTATTTCTGTGAAACTCAACCTTGGACACACCTACACAAATATTCACAATTATGTGTGATTAATCACAAGTAATTTATGTTATCTTAATTTACCTCTATCATTTTACTTCATGATTAACTATTGCCTTATACATATTTGAAAGTGAGAGTACATTTAACAAAACAATATTGTCTACTTAAAATTTGATGAGTTCTGAGGCAATCTCTCAGTCATATTTAAAGCATATTTTTATAAAAGAAACTCACGCGAATACTTACAGAGGATAAACTGAAACATGTGAGAGATCCTTACTCTCCGTCTAGAGGCTTTCAACACTTTAAAGATCAGATTTAGAACAGATTAGCAGGTGTGATTACAGGAAATATTACACAATTCAGGGAATATTCCATATAAACTTCATGGCATTTTACCGAAATTCTAAGATGCTACCCTATTTTCTTTTACATTGTCAATGGTCTTTTTAAAGTAATCTCTAATATTTGCTACATTAAATGGCCAAGGTTTTTAAAAAGACCCAAAACAAAAACACATTCTGCTTTATTTTTTTCTATTCTGTGCAATGTATAAGCATTACTTCAATGCTCTTTATGTTTGGCAGATTAGTTTAGTTATGGCATCATAGGGTAAGCAGAAATATTAAAAGCTCATTGGTGTCTGTTTGATCCAAGATCAGCACACAACTCCTTTCAGCATGGGAGAAATCCACAGACTTCTCCTACTCCAGGGGCATATTTACATCTTAATCATAAGATAGGATATGTTAATTGTATTTGGATGTTTTTTCCTCAGTTTCTGTAATTAAAATGGCAAATAAGTAATAATAATAATAATAATAATAATAATAATAAAGCTGTAATGAAGTCCAAATTCAGCTCATGTATTAAAATGAATAAAAATCTTATGGCATTTGCATTTTGAAAAATGAAATAAAAAGCCAAAGGAGCACAGCCATTCCCAAATTCTTTCATGTTATAAAATTTGGTTTTACACTGATGACCTCAAGCAGTACGTTCCATAAACTGGTTTACGATGATTCAGATTTGATATTGAACTTGAAGTACACTCGATCATAAACTCAAGGGCAAAGGTGATACTGACAATCTACACTGCTAGGGCATTCTAGTTACATAAGTGCTTTCTTTTTTATGTGATAGAATGATGTGTCTAAGTTAACTAAATTTTATCTTGGTCAAGCAAGTTTCCTATGTTCCTTTTTAATGTGATGCTCATTGATAAATGGAGGTTATTCCACAGATTATTTTTCTTTCCCACTATTATGATTTTACAAGAACACATCACCCTCCGTGTGCATAGGTTTGGGCATATACCCAACAATTCCATCCCAAGAACAGCTTTATCCTTAAAGTGAAAATTTAATTTTGGTAAATATTAGTAAGGCTACACAAGTCATGTGAGAGGCGGAGTGCACATAATGAAATCAAAACAATTTTCAGGGATACGTGGGCTGAGTACATTTTTCCTTACTTGAGATGGTTTAAAGCATTTAAATAAGGAAAGGATAACATTCCTATTTATTAGTTCAATTTATTGATGACAGTGTATTTTGGCCAACTTACATAAAGACACTTTTAAGTCCTTCAACAGAAAGAATTCAATGTAGATGAAGAAGAAAAAGAAAAAGAAGAAGAAGAAGAAGAAGAAGAAGAAGAAGATGATGGTGATGATGACAATGGTGATGATTAGTATTTGTCTTTACAGTATACATCATCTATAAAATGTGGAGCAGCAGGCATTAGGAAGTGACTGTGCTACCCTTTTGTGAATATTTTGCACTTTGAGTCTCTTTAGCAGAGATTTGACTTTGACTTTCCAATGAACGGCTGTCATACCCAGTGTCTTGAGAGGGGTTTAGGAGAGAAAGAAGAGAGTACGTTTCTCCTAAACATGACCTGAAATCGTTTCAAAATCCTTCAGACGACTGTTTGAAATCCCACACTTCTGTTATATTATAGTTAACCTTGAAAATGGAAAGATAATCATATTCTAGAGATGACCTAAAAGCCTTTGCCGTGCTGGGGCCCAAGCACGGGCCCTGCAGAGCGTGTGTTTCCCCAGCTGCAGATGGCGGCCTCACTCACACCTCATCAGCATCACGTCTGTTCAACACACGTTTGCACGTGGGGCATTGACACCAGCCTCAGAAAGGAAATAGAAAATCCAAATATTTTTACAGTAAAGACTATATCGTTTTGGAAATATAAGTTGCCTAATATGTTATTTCAATAAATGGGATTTTAAAATAAGGATTCTTTATATATATAGGGTAAAATCGTTTATATTATCTCTGAGGAGAAATTTGGGGTGTAACTTAGAAATAAAATTGAAGACTATGAATAATTCCAAAGTCAGAGGAGATTTATTCTACATGTTTAACTATGTAAACAAAAAAAAAAAAAAAAACAAACAAACAAACAAAAAAAAACCAAAAAAAAACGGCTCACAAAATCACTGAAATACGCACATTTCCTTATAGTTGCATGATGTCTAAGATCCCCATTTATAATCTTGGGATGAAATTCTCCTTACAAAATACTTAACAAAAATATTTATTTTTTATTTATATATAGTAATAAAGTAACAGTAAATGTACAAATGCTTTTATAGAGAGGCATAATACATTTATATACTTATTTACAAGTGTAGCTTATTTCTAATGTGTCATAATAATTATATATATTACATATTATATCTGCATATAATGTGAATATAAAAATATGTTTTACTATTGTTATTCCTTAGAATTCTCTTGGGACATTCAAAGAGTAAATGTAATAAATCCACAATACTTAAAACATTTTAGTCAAATTATGGATTTTCACGTTCGATCACAGAGCTACTGTTATACATGCATCTGGAATAATTAGGAGTTAGAGAAATGGAAAATACTGGATATGGAGAAATATCCTGATTTCTAAAAAGGAAGAAAACAATATTTTAGGAAATAAAGATAATTTTAGGATTTTTTTTATAGGCAAAGATCTACTCAGCATATTATTCATACAGCAAAAGCCATTAAGCATAATTCAAGGGAAACTGAAATATTTTTGATATAGTTTGAGTATAGAGCAATTGTGTACCATCTATGACCTTAGATGCATATAGAATTTTACAATTTTCTTTCAGACGAGGGACAAAGTGACGAAGTGACTGGAAGTGACGAAGTCAGAAAAAGTTACTGCTGGTTGAAAAGCTAAATAAATAGCATCGGTCATTTGGATAATGAAAAAAAAAAGGAATGTACAATTGTAAATTAGCAAGTGATATAAAGACAAAGGGCTGTGGTTTATATGTTTTAACAGATATTTGAGAAAGAAATAAGCCATCGTTAATGGGATATAATTTTAGGAAGCTGAATGTAAATGCTTGCAGTGAGATTACCATGGTAGGCTGAATAACGGCCCCTCTCCAAAAAATGTACAACTCAAAATCTCTGGAATCTGGATTTACAATACTTTATATGGAAAAGAAACTTTGTGAATATAATAAATTCTTTTGGAAGGGGGGGAGATTATCCTGCATTACCTGGGTGAGTCCAATGTCATCTCAAGAGGGAGGCTGGAAAGTCAGAGTTATAGAAAGAAAGTTTGAGGATAGAAACAGAAGTCAGAAAAAAGAAAAAGCCATGTTACTGGCTTTTAAGCTGGAGAAAAGGGTCACGAGTCAAGAATTGTAAGTGACCTCAGAAGGTGAAAAAAAAAAAAAAAAGCAAGGAGGCAGATTATTTCCTATACCCTCCACAAAGAACGTAGCACAGTGGCCCATTTTAGATTTTGAACTCTGGAATTATAAAAGCATAAATCTGCGTTGCTAAGACACTAAGTTTGTATTAAGTTGTTCACCTGCAATTGGGAAAACAATTTCAAATCAGATAAATGTGTATTAAATGGGGTCAGTATTGAAGCCGTTCATATGAAAAAGTTCCAAAGTAATAAACATTTACTGAATATATTATTCTAAGTATTTGACATCAAGGATACAAAGATAAAACAGGGAGATCCTCTGTCTTCAAGGTTCTGACAACACTTACATGCAGTGTGGTAAGCGTGTTGTGGTTATAGGGTCACAGGAAGGTCTCCAAACCCCAGGTGAGTAGATGGGAAGTGATCAGCTTTGAAGAAGATACTAGGTCCTGGGAAATCCGTAGGCAACAGTATTGAGGGAAGAGATTTTCAGGCTAAGGGAATAGAGAGGGCAAAGTCCCCAAGACACGAAGCATCTCTAAGTATGTAAGGGAAATACAGAGTCTGTCTTTTTTTGTGCCACTACTTTGTGGCCTGAAATTGATGCTGGAGAAGAAGACAGAGGTGTTTGCATGTTACCTGAGTTCTGTTACAGATGATACAGTGACCACGTGATTTTTAAGAGAGAGGAACACAAATCTGATTTATATGGCAGAGAGAGGGCTCCAGAAGGAGAATGGCTGGGGTTGGAGAAGCCAATGTGAAGTCTAGAGCAGGTGTGTAAGTCAGGAATGAATGATAAAGCCCAACCTTAAAGCCGTGGTGGTGAAAACAAGACAAAGGGACAGCTTTGAGAAATCAGATAAAACTGTGGAAACCATGATCATTTAATTGGATATGAATGAATACCTTATAGGATAACTCTCAATTGTATGGCTCAGGTAACTGGTCATCAGATCAGAATTGAATTTAGGAATAGTTTAGAAGAGGAATAATGTCATGAATTCAGATTCTGAAAGAAATATGATTAATTGCATTTTGACATACTAAAATTTCAATGTCCACTGGATATCGAAGTGACAATGTTTGATGAGCAAACTTATACACGCATCTGAATCTTTGTGAATGTAGCACAAAAGTCACAGCTGGGGATCTGATGTCACAAAAATAAGAGAGTGGATACAATTGTCTAAGTCAAAATATGTACAGATCAGAACAGAGGGAAAAGGCAATGTAACCAAAGAATCCCAACATCCCTTGTGATGAGATTAAAGGAAACCAGAGAGGTGGAAAATTTCAGAAAAGAGAAATGTAATAAAAATGAAAGGTTTGGGGGGGGAAAAAAAGGAAGGGTTTGAGACTCTTGTTATGTAAAGAATAGTGAAAAAAGTGCCAAATAATTTCAGTAAGATAAAATTTGTGATGCTGATGATTTTGCTTGTAATGGTTTCCATGGCTTAGTGTGAGTTCAAGTCCTAAAGCAAGGATCTGGACAGTGGCTCGGAATGGAGGAAATTCTTACAGTGAGTATAGTTGATTTTGTCAAAAATTGTGGCTCAGTAGGAAAGAGATACTGATGGTGAAAAGCAAGATCAAGGGACATTTTCCTTTTTTTCCTTATCAAAGGGAAGACTGAAATAGACTCATGTAAAATAATCAGCAGGAAAAAGAATTTAAAAGTAGGAAGAGAAGAGGGGTGTTTGGGGCAGTTAAGCATCTGACTCTTGATTTCAGCTCAGGTCATGATCTTACAGTTCATGGGTCCAAACCACTCATAGGGTTCTGCGCTGACAGCACAGAGCCTGCTTGGGATTCTATATTTCTCCCTCTCTCTGCCCCTCCTGTACTCTTTCTTTCTCTCTCTCTCTCAAAAAAAATTAAACATTAAAAAGAGTAGGAAGAGAAGAAGTAAATTGCACAGAGGGGAAGTAAACATAGCTGGAAGGATTACTTTTGGCAGGAATGAGACTTCATTACCAGAAAATGAAGAGAAGGAAGAGGGATGGTGTTCTGGATGGGGATGATCAGAAGTGGAGACTGTTCCTCCCTGAGTTCTTCAGTTCTCTCTAGAAAAGGGGGAGGTGGGTCATCTATGTAGATAAGAGCTCTTAGAGAAACATGGGAGTAGTCACTGGGGACAGTGGGGATTTAACCGGGGGAAAGAAGACAGAAAGAGATTCATGTCTTGTGAGGTTGGGGATGAACATGTATTGACTGAGTTGTGAGAAGCAGCGGATCATCTGAAGATTAAAAAGAGAGAAAGCAAATTATAGGATGGGCTCAGGGGAGCAGTTTTGTAGAAGGGGCTTAGCAGCCCTGGGGTGAATGGCACGCGACACGAGAATGTCAAGGAGCAGTGAAAAAACCATCAGGCTTGAGAAGACCAGGTAATCCGAAGCTTCTGAGTGCGACTCTCACGCTAACAGTCCCAGGAGGCCCAGCTTCACAGCATCTGGAAGAGGCTTCTCCTCAGTGGCTGCTTCCTCACCTGGGTTCCTCAAACCGACAAGAAGCGCAAACACATGAGGTGGCTGCCAGCAAAAGGAATCCTATTTAACCTACACCAACAGGGATTCAACCAATGAAAAGGAAAATGCCAGTTGTTTTCTGACTTAGCAAGACCATGTCAGAATGTTGTACTCCTTTCTAGACATTGCATTTTGAGACGGGATGCTGGTTGATCGGGACATATCCAAACGAGAGTGGCAGTAAGGAGGAGAGGTCTGGAAAGAAAATGCTAGGGCTATTGAGTACAGAAAAGAGAAAAAAAAATACTTTTAGATGTTGAACTGATACCCCATAAGCTGGATTAGACATTTTCCCGACAGCTCAAAAGGAAAGATTCAGAACCAATAGGATGGAAATTAGTGAGTTCTAAGGCTGATTTTTATTTAAGAAGCTAAATCTTTGAGTCAATTCTGAAAACGTTCTGCCTCTCTTTTCTACTGTTCACTCTTTTAGGACATGATGCTCTTGGTAAACAATATTAATATCTTAGAAGATCTCTGTCATTCCTAGGAATCTGTAGTAGTTCAGCAAAATCGACCATGGTAACAAGTTGCTTTTTTGCACAATGTTGAAATAACTTAGCATCAAAAGAAAACTATGTATGTGTGCATACGCTCAAGTGCGTGCATCCGTATAACGTATTTGATTTCCTGTTTCTCTCTTTGGACAATTAAGATCTCAAGGATAAAAGAGGTATCATTCATAGTAACCTCTCTACTTGTGCTTATCACCGTGTCTTACGTATATAGAATATCCTAAATGAATTTTTTCCCATTTAATGAGACTGATGCCATTTCTAATACCCACCACAGACAGGTGGGGTATTTAGTGGAGTAAATTCAGTCAAAGAACACATCAGATTTTATTTGGATTGGGGAAGAAAGAAGAAAATCCTAATGGCGTTCAACTTATATAAGAATAAAGCACTTTCCACAAAGATAATTTTAGTGAGCTAGTTGGCCACGTGAGGTCACACACATCTGCGTGGAATACATTTGGTGGCCACTCTTAGGTCTAACAGTGTTCACGGTGGGTCCCTGTCTTGTGTCTCCCCAGGCTATACTTTGCTTCTTCATAGTTACTGGAGGACAGAGTTGGACACTGGAAAGAGCATTGCGTTTACAATGAATGAGATAATCACGGATTCACTTAAAAAGTTATGAGGTCTTTCCTTTCTGCCTGTAATATATTTGAATGTTTTCTTTTAGTTTTATCGAACAGTTTGCTCTGATTTTGCAATATAGATTCCATTTTCCCTTGAGGCCACTAACAGAGAGAAATATTATGAATTCCTTATAGTCCATTTGTCCTTTACTTTTTAGTGCCTTAATGTATTTTTTCTATCAATAGTGGGTTTATCTGTTTTGACAGTTAAACGTTTTCTTGTCATTTTTTTCCCCCAAATTTACTTGAATTATCGATGGCAATTTTCCTTAGAATATTTGCGATTTTCATTTCCCAACATGTATCTAAAAGGGAGACTTTTGAGAAATTTGGTCATCTCTAATCTCTCAAGACAACGTTTTTCTATTTGGATTATGGATGTTAAATGTCACTGTCCTTTACTTGCATGATATATCATGCTTTGCACAATTCATTCTCAAAATGTTCACAGTGTGATTTTCCTTAAGGCTGCTATTGTAGTTTCCACAGATCTATTTTACACTTCAGGATGCTACATAACCTCTCCTTATCCTTAATTGGTGAAGATGCTTTGGGAACCTTGCTGGTTTCCACTTTATTAGGCAACAAAGTGAACAGAAGGGAAATCTGACCTGTGTCTCCTTCAGGAAAAATGACATTTTTAATACTCGGAGAAATGGATTGTTCTTCTGTATGGACTAAATGTTCCTAGCTGGAACAAAAACACATTTCTGTCAAAATTTTCACATATCCAAATTCCATATGTGCAAAATAAGATAGATTTGCAAAATTAAACAATTCATCTAGAGATTTAATAATATGCAAAAGAGGGTTGTTGAAATGACCACCTGCTCATGGACCACGCTGCCGATTATGTCTTAAACCACAGTTTTTTTATCTCCGTATTTCTGAAAAACTCTATGTTTTTACAGGGTGCAGGATTTATGAAATAGCTTATTTCTCAATGGTTGATACACTTGATTCAGATTAGACTTGACGCATATGAAATAATCTCAACTATGCAATAAACTAACATTTTAAAGTCTGTAGTTTTCAACTCCTATCTTTATTGAATTTGATGCCTACTGGTTCTTATTCCATAGAATAAATACCTTTCCTATGTAGCTGTGGAAAACAAGAGTGGAATTTACAATTCAAATCTGAATACATTTTTCTATTTTAAAGGTAAGTGCTAATCAATCCTGAAACAAATCTCTTTAGAGTTTTCCAAATATCATGCATTAATCTGCTCAAATTATCTTCTTCCTGTCTACCTACGGTAGCTGAGAGCCTACCTGATTATATTAAATTAATTTAAAACTCTGTTCATTTTCTCCATAATTATTTCTATAAACATTTCTTAATCTACATTCAGATGATGGGGGGGGGGATACGATTTTCATATGCTTGACTTCCTGCATTTGATTTGGAAAGAAACAATGAAATTCATTCTTCACTGATTTCTCAAACATGTTGTTCCAGCTGGGATTATTTCAGAAGAGGAATGTTTTCAAGGAAACATCGGGAGGACTGGAGTTATACGCTGTTATTCAAACAGATTCAGTAGTTGTGGTCAGCTGATGCTGAACAGCCAGATGAAAGAAAAATGAAGACAAAACACATACCTCACTGGGTTGTTCTGATAGCTAAATAAGAAAATGAGTATGGAACTCTTACGTACTCAGGAATATAATATTGCACAGCTCCATTACTGCTTTGTAAATTACTTGTACAGATTAAAAGAGATTAATATTGAAATCTTTAGTCAACTTGAAGAATCTTGACTGGCCCAGGAAAGCGAGTGAAACTCATCAAGTATAACGCCACAAGCACATTGCATAAAAGGCAGAAAGGTATCGTGGTGGGCTGAATAATGGCCCCTGAAAATGTCCATATGCTAATCCCCTGAAACTGTGAACATATGACCTTGCAGGGTAAAGCAATCCTTGCAGGATTTTGCAGATGTGATGATTTTAAATTCAGGATCTTGAAATCCTATTATCCTAAGTTCTCCAGATGGGCCTGATAGAATCACAGGGGTCCTTTTAAGGGGACGACAGAATGATCAGTTAGTGATAGGAGAGGGGATGATGGAGGCAGTCAGTTGGAGCGGTGTGAGGAAGGGGTCATGAGCCAATGAGCTCGGTGACCTCTGGAAGGTGAGAAAGCAAGCAAGCAGGTCTCTCCCGGAAGCCTCCAGAAGGACGCGGCCCTGCTGACCCCTTGACTTTGGTTCAATCAAGACTGACTGTACCTCGGTCTGTCAGAACTGTGTGATAGTAAATGTGTGCTCTTATAAGCCACTAAGGTTGTGGTAATTTGTTAGAGTCATAACAGAAGATTAATGCTGCTCTTTAAAGATATCTTCTCACTATAGTAGGGGACGACTAGGACCAGTTTTTTAAAAAAGAGCGAAATTTGCCAAAATTACTTTCCACACTCAGTGGTTTTATGTCACTACTGGGTTCACATACACTCAGTGAGGAATTCAGGTGCCTCTGGCTCTTCTCGGGTTTATAGATCTGCAACGTGGGGCCCGCAGGCCAAAGCTCCACCACCAATGGCTTTGTAAACAGTGAGCTAAGAGCTTTTTTACCCACGAATGTTTGCGATCGATGTTTTTATAGGGAACTCCAATTGTGAACCCCAGCTAAGTGAAATACTATCCCCTTTAAAAACAAGTCTATTCTTCTCACTCGTGGACTTGTTTTACAGAAAATCTTAATTATTTTTACTATATTTTAAATTTCCTCAAAAAAATGTGACCCTTCGCTTTGTCTCTTGTTCTTTAAGCACTGGAATAATATTCTTGATTTTGTCTCTTGGCCTGCAAAGCCTCCTGGCTCTTAGAGAAAAAAGTTAGCCCTCTCTTTCCCTCTCTCTCTCTCTCTCTCTCTCTTTTTTAATGTTTTGTTTATTTATTTTGAGAGAGAGAAAGAGAGAGCAAGGGAGGGGCAGACAGAGGGAGAGAATTCCAAGCAGACTCCGCACTGTCAGTACAGAGCCTGATGTGGGCTCGAACTCACAAACTGTGAGTCATGACCTGAGCTGAAACCAAGAAAGAGTCAGACCCTTAACCAACTGAGCCACCCAGGTGCCCAGAAAGTTAGCTGACTCTTGATCCAGCTGACAATGGATCCACATCAGGGCATCTATTCCAGGAGCATCTATGGCATATATTTTTCCTCTTTCCTTATCTTGGCATATGGTGGTACCATGTGCAATTCATAAAGGGTGTTTATAGACAAATTCAGGAAACTGATACCCACCAGTACTCGAAGAAAGTGTGGTAATATTTTCCTGGGGTTACTGAAACAAGAAATCATGTTGAAAAGCTTGTCTTCAGAAGGGTTTTAGAAAATGAAGATCCTTTAGTGATAAATAATGAGTTTAGACTCAGCAGTGAGCCGTGAGGGAGGCAATTTTGAACACAAATGAATTTGAACATAACTCCTTTCCTTATAGCACACAGCTGAAGCTCAGATTTCAAGGATCACTTTCAATTAGAAAGTTCTTCATTTTCAGACTTCAGGTGCAGAAGAACAATGCTACAAACCTTCTACCACTCTAAATTCCTTTTCGATGCTTTCTCATAGGTCTGTCTTCACATTACCTACATACTGGGTAATGCAGGCTGAGGAAGAAATTCCAGAGCTAGAGAGAAGGGCTTTTGAAATCGACCTCTTTTTAAAAAATATTCAGTGAGTACCCAGGAAAGTTCTAGGAGTTACTGGTAGGAAATTAAATATTGAGCGATCTCTGTCTGCACGTCATCAACCATCTCGTCTGAGCCAAGATCATTGAACCAGTGATATTTTACAGCAATAGACCATGTTCTTAGGGGCTCAGCAATATTGCCTGGATGCATGAAACCACACAATATATTTTAAAAAGCGTTTATCAAAAATTAAACATAGTCATTGGAGAGTTGGCGCCAATTGATTGCTTTAAAAACTGAAAATCCCTGTCCCTTGGTAACTCTTCAGGCTACAGCTCCAGCGACGCCATTTTGTTGCCTGTTCCTGTTTTCTAGGCCGGCGGTGCGCAACAGTGGCTCCTGAGCATGTGACGTGGAGCTCGTCTAAACTGAGGTGAGCTGAGAATGAAAACCACGCCCCAGAGGTCAGGCTTTGCATAAAAAAAGGAACAGAAGTCTGTGCCCAATACACACTGGTCACAATGCAAGATGCAAGGTGTTAGGGACGAGAAGACAATGCATAGAACCGTGTAGATAACCGTGTAGACCATGCACAGAATCAACTGCATTATAAGTAGAAATATAAATAATAAACAATAAATATTAATAAATAAATACAATACGACACTCCAATAAATGTAATAAAAAGCAAGTAAATAAATAAATACATGATAAATAAGCAAATATAGCTACCTCTTCCTTGGTCAATTTTCAAGGAAAAAAAGCTAAACTGAGCATTATGGATGAAATTGTTACAGGGTCTACATTTCATTCTTGACTTAGGGTAAAGCTGAAGTTCCCAAGAGATCTGCTGTTTCTCAACTGAGGAGAAAGGCATAAGCTTTTTCTTCATCTGTGTCTTCTTTTATTTTCCTGGGAACAAATCAGTATTTAAAATATGCACACTATAAAAAAGCATTATAAATAGTATACATAAATATATAAAATTATATATTATAATATTATAACTATCTGCCAACACTGTTATTTGAAGTTTAACTGTTATTGCATCGATTACTGTTTTTTGCACAACGGAAACGGGGTAAACGAAATTAAACAGACAAAAATTTCTTATTTTTGAAAATAAACAAAATTTATAACACTGGCTGACTAATGATGAAAAAAACCTTAATCCAGATAATAATTGAATTTTTACTATAGAGTAAAATATTAAAAAAAATTAAGAAGAGTTTGTGCTTTGTCATCACCCTATTACTTCACACTGTATCAAACTGAAAAATATAGCTACAGATATTGTACCTATTTTCATGTAAAATCTTTTACTAGCCAGCAAAATTATTGTTGAAAATCTAGAATCTAGTTATGTTCTTTTTGTATTTCCTCAAATAATAATTTAAAAAATACCTACTTTAGGAATTTTTGAAAAGACTATAGGGCTTTATCAAATACTGGTTCTGATACTTTTTTCTCAATAACAGCAAATAGATAATGGTGTTAAAATCAAAATCAAATTGATAAAAAATTTTCAAAGTGGAAAATGAGATTTTCATGAAATCAACAAATGATATAACTTAATATTATTGAACTTTAAAATGTAGCTTTTCCTGTGAACGTTTAGATTCTAAGCAAAAGCAGTGCATATCCTTGATATTGAGAATAAAGAGTAATACTGACTCTACAATTCTGACAACAAATCCCAGTGTGTGGTTTTTCTCCACACCACCAAGTAATTCTGGGGTACCAGCTAGTTCACGTCTGGCCCTATGTATCTGGAGATGGCATTCGATCCCAAGGTTAAGGGCTCAGTCCCACAAGATTGCCCCCCACCCCCACCCCCACCTTCAGATACTGATTGCAAGTTCAGGTTGTCTCCTGTGCTTCTGAAGAAACAGCTATAGATTGGAGGTTCCAACAACCCCTCTTTGGGTTCAATTAATTTGCAAAAGTGACTCGCAGAGCTCAGGAAACCCATTTGTTCCCTAGATTACTGTTCTATTACAAAAGGTCTTAAAGGATCAATGAAGAGATACATTCCACAAGGTTCTGGAACCAAGGAGCTTCCGTGGAGTTAGGATCTTGGCGGGGAGGCACATGAAAGTGTTCTAGTTTACCAACCTAGAAGGTCTTTAAACCCCATCCTTTTGGGTTTTACGGAGATTTTATTACATAGGCATGATTGCATCACTTGCCAATGATGATTTATTCAATCTCCAGTCCCTCTCCCTTCCCAGAAATTTGGAGGGCGGGGGAGACTAAAAATGCCAACCCTCAGATCACATGGTTGGATCTCCTGGCAACCAGCCCCCAGGCCTAGGTGTTTTCCAAAATTCATTTCATTGACATAAGTTCAGCTGTGTTGAAAGAGGTTTGTTATGAATATCAAGACACCTTAATCTATTTTATTGTTGCCTAAATCTCAAGTAAATTACTTAGGAGTTCTTTGCCAGAAAAAAGAGATTGAATATAAGTTTCTCAGTGTAAATTTCAATAGCACAGACTGTTCTTGGCTTTTAGAGTGTTTATTATTATTATTACTTAATAAAATCTTGTTGTTAACAGCTATTTGGGACAAATGGAGAAGGTTTGGAGATATGAGGGGACTTTGCCAAATTACACTGTGGAGCTCATTCCACTTTCTGATGGTTGTGTAAAAACGTCTATTTAAGGTATCTCCCCCTCTCATGCTAAAACCTTGGTGTCTATTAGCCGCTGCCATCACACTTCTATATCATAGAAATTCTTCCATACTTGTGCATGTATTTAGAAAGGCAAAATGTATTTTGAGGGCCACCAGACTCCTTATCAGATAAAAATATATTCATAACATTTGCATATTAGTCAAGTGAACAGCGGTGGCATTGGCGTGTGCCTAGGTCAAGGCATGAGGACCAAGTGTGTTAGCGAAGAAATTAAATTTCACGTCAGTAGTAATATACAGTTGTAGTGCTCTTGTGAGACTTAGGTGAATATGAAACTATTTCTTTTTGTCTTTCTATTTCCAGATTCATAAAAATCAATTTGTAGGGTAAATTGGTATATCAATGTGTATAGAAGGATAGTTATGATCTTCCTAGCTTCGAAATTAAGTCTAGGGGGATGTGATGGACTGAACTAGAAAGCATTAATCACAGTTTATGTATATGTATATAAGACTACTGAAATTGTATAACCCAGAAGAAATTTTATGGTCAAATAGGTCTGAAATCAGATTTGCAAGATTAATTTGCAAAATAATCACTTGATACAAGGCAACTGTTACCCCTTGATGCAATTCATATGTTAAATATTTGTTTCACATTCACTTTTGTAACTGACAACCTAATAGAAATTAAAATGCAAGTATGGAATTTATTAAAATGGAGTCTGGAATTTGTGGCTTCTTTATCTTGGGATACAGAAAGATGAAATCTCTACTTACAATGGAAAAGACCCAAACTAACAGAAAATTCCTGATTTTTCTCAACCCTATCAGAACGCTGAGATGGCAGAGAAAATAGCAGGAAGAAAATCTAAGAGACAAGGTGCCTGTAGGGACAGAGGGGACTCGAATGTGTATTCACTTGTTGTAGAAGCAGCAGGATGCCCTTGACATTCAGCTACAATAGGTAGCTGATGAAGGCTGAGTCTGGGCTGCTGGAACAGTGCAAAATCCCTAGGGTGAGAGAAATAGCAGGAGTTCACACCCTCAAGCAGACCTTCTCCTCAGACTCTACCAGACTTTCACAAAAAAGATCAGCCAGCCGTGGAACTGACTCCTGGGTGCCCCCAGCAATAACCTCATCATTTACCTTCAGCCTCTCCTGCCCTGCACTTCCTGGGATCACTTCTCAAACACAGTAGCCGCACCAAAGTCCGTGTCTCAGTATCAGCTTTGGGGGAAACCCCAGCGAAGACAGGCATCAATGACACAAGAGAGTATGTATGTGTATTGATACATATCATGCATATAATTGATTAGCGGCGTGGAAGAAAAAGGTGATATTTATAGGTATATTCCTTTCCTAGGGCTGCTGTAAAAACTACTACAAAGACTTAAAAGAACAAAAAAATTATTCTTTCGTCACAGTTTCAGAGACCAGACATCTGAGATCAAGGTGTTGGCAGGGCCTGGATTCTCAGGAGCTTCTGGAGGAGGACCCTTCTTGCTTCTTCCTGGTTTCTGGTGGTTGTAGGCAGCCCTTGGCATTCTTTGGTTTGTAGACCCCGCCCCGCAGTCTTTTCCTCCAAACATCTCATGGCCTCCTCCCTCTGTGTCTGTGACTCTGCATTTCTACGTGGCCTTTTAATAAATTCCCCAGTCATTGGATTTAGGACTTTGATCCAATTTGAATTTATCTTAACCAATTACATATGGAAAAAAAAAACTGTAGCCAAATAAGGTCACATTCACAGGTGCTGGGCGTTAGGATTTTGTGCCTTTTTGGAGGACACAATTCAACCAACGACAGTGTGTTAGGTTTGTGTTATCGTTATAATCTTCAATACTTTCCATATCATATTAGATAATGATGAGTAACGACCGCCCTTAGACTGATTGCAGTCTGCCTACCTCAAAATACAGCTCTAATTCCAGAATAAAAAAATTACAAGTCTCTTACTGTTGCTACTAATCAAATGTTTAGATACTAACAACTTAATGACGGAAACATTTTCTAATGTTATTATTTCCTTCAAGAATTTAAGTAATCACATGTATATATTACCCCTACCCATTACCCATTTTTGTGTCCCCATGAGATACATGTTGAATGAGGCAGTGTGCCATAGACCCTGTTACCCTGACACATTTTTACTAAGAATGCCGAGAACATAAAGCCTCGATTGCGCTTCACCAGGCTTTTCCTTTTTCTTGATTTTTTTTTTTCAGACCTCATTTATCTGAACAGAAAGTTTGTGACTTTTTGCCGATGTCTCCCTATTTCCTTAATCCCCTGGCCCCTGGCAACCACTTTTCTACTCTTTGTTTCTATCAATTTGACTTTTTTTTTTTTTTTGATTCCATGTAGAAGTGGTACCATGCAGTATTTGTCTTTCTCCGTCTGGCTTGTCTTACTTGGCATAATGTCCACCCACGTTGTCACAAGTGGCCATTGCTTAAAGCTATGTTTGCAGCGAGAAATCTTGAGATATTCAGTCTTCAGATGTGCAGTTTCTTTCTGAACAAAGAATACACTTCTGTTTGTAAGAAATGTAGCAAATCCCCCAAGCTTCTCCTATAACACAACCCACTGCATTTATAGGCTTCTGTGAAAGCCCAGTGGTTTTATCCCAGTGGGGCTTGTGGGGCTTTGGGCTTGGGGAACTGACATTGTCATCATGCTCACATTCCTTGCTGTGTGGGGAGTAGCAAGTCCTTTGTCTCTGACCCAGAAGACTCATGTTTTATTGAAACAGTAACAAGTTAACTTACATGCTTGTATATAGAGTACAAAAAAAAAAAAAAAATCTCGTATCCCTAACAGGTTTTGATAATTCAATCAAGACATGTATTAAGGAAAGCATATTTGTCATTAAAATATGACCATGGAAGAGAGTTACCATGTTGGTTGATTTATAATTTCTTCTTTATTCTCTTGTATATTGTTGGAGAAGTTAAAACAATGAACAGCTATTATTTTGCCATAAAACATGTTTACAAATTCCACTAGAAAGCATTTTCATTTGTTTTGAATTATTCATCATGTAGCTCAACACTGTGCCACTCCTGCTTTAGCCAAATTGACTTTTAGTCATCCTTTAGACTTGTGCTCAATTTTCCTTTCATCTTGAAAGATTTTCCTAATCTCTTTGCTATCCATTTCTTCACTTTCTAGTACATGTGTCATTTGTAATTATATATTCAATAGTGTGATAGTTTGATAAAGCGAAGGTGGCATTTACTGGTTAACTGCAAATTCTATGAGGTCAGAGTCTGCTTTTTTTTTCTTTCCATACTCTTTTCCAAGTCCTCCTCCTTCTGCTCCTCTTCTTACCCACCTTCTCTTTAAAGCTGTTTTTATTGGAGACTGGCATACAGTATAAATATATATATACAGTATATATATTCAATAAATATATATATATACACAGTATATATATACTATATATATTTATACACAGTATAAATTTATATACAGTATATATACTATATATGTATATTTACATACAGTATAAATATATATATACAGTATATATGTATGTGTGTATATATATATATATATATATATATTCAATACATTTTAAGTGAGTTAAGTAAATCCTTAGCTTGGAAGTGACAGAGTCTGGACTCAAACACTTAGTGATACATGATCTCAATGCTTTTGTCCTTTGCTCACTGTGATTTTCTAATTACTTTTGGTGTTATGATAACCTCTTCATGTCTTGTCGATTACAGAACTTTCGCTTTCTCAAGCGGAAATTCCATAACCTAATTCTCTAAGCTATACACTGACATGCAGGATTTGTGAGGTTCTTCACCATCTGAGCTCCTATCCACGTTTTCATCACCATTGTCCTCTTTTCCTCTTTTCCTCACCTTGCATAGTCTGTTCTTGTCACACTTGAGTGTGCCATGCTCTGTTTTACTCTGTGGCTTTGCTTTGGGGGTCTCGTCCAGCAAATCAACAGGCTCACTTCTTTTTTTTTTTTTTTTTTTTTTAAATTTTTTTTCAACGTTTTTTATTTATTTTTGGGACAGAGAGAGACAGACAGAGCATGAACGGGGGACGGGCAGAGAGAGAGGGAGACACAGAATCTGAAACAGGCTCCAGGCTCCGAGCCATCAGCCCAGAGAACAGGCTCACTTCTGATCACCCTCCAATTTTCCCATGAAGATCATTTCTTCAGGAAGCTTTTGCTGACACGCCCCAGCCCCAGCCTCTACCCCAAGCCTGGAGCTTCAATCCTACACACTCATAGGTGTCTTTAACACCTATGTGTTTATACCTATTGTAACAAAAATCACTTTGCTAAGTAACTTTTCATTTACTTGTCAATTTAATCTTCAAAATTGTAGGTGTAAGCTAATTAATGACAAGAACTCTGACTTATTTGTTCTTGTTATGGCTCCTAGAATAATACACTATTTCAGGTAAGTAACAAATGCTGATCCAAAGTGACAATGAATGGACACTTATTAAAGTGTCTCGAACTGTAAAGCAGCCAGGTGGTAACTATTTGGTCCATATTATTCTTTAAATCTTATTCTAAACTGAGAAGTCAAATACATGACTAAGCTGTTCAGGATAGCTCCTAAAATGAACTATAAACGTTTAACCTTATCACATTTATTAGGATGATGGGCTAGGAAGTCTTTTTCTCAAGCTTTTAATAGGTACTACATGAATTTAATTGAATGCTTACTATATGACTGGCAGTATTCTAAGTACAATACATATATAGAATCCTGTTCCTCCATAAAACCCTTAGGAAGTGGGTACTAATACTTGTGATTTTATCCATGAGGAAACTAAGGCACAGAGAAGTTACATAAATTGCCTTCATACCTATGAAGTGGACAAACTATGCTTTAAATCTGGTGAATCTGGCTCTGGAGCTCCTGGTTTTAATGTGAAAGCTGCATTCTGGTACGTCCATCTCAAGGAACACATCCATATTGTTCCCTGTTGTTTCCTTCTGTGGACATGCCTCAATTCCAGAAATACGCACAAGGCCATAGTCATGTTGTGTTGGACAGAAAACATTTCTTGAGTATGCTGAATGAATTATCAATATCCTTCATAAATATGGCACCAAAGATGTGAGCCTAATATTCCAGATATGCATGAACAGAATAAAGCGGGAACTTACATTCCCTGATTTGGATTGTTATTCTCCTATTAAAGATATCGTATCAAGGCTTCATGAATTCATAAGGTCCCAATTACCCAGATCATAACTTGAAATCTTTATGATATCCATTTTTAAATATCCAATGCTAATTGTTGGAAATAATGTTCTGGAAGACTAGATGGCAGATGTGTGAATGCCACTTCCACTTGTCACTGTTTCTTCCAAGTTGGTCTTCAAAAGTCCTGCACCAGAGTCTTGTGGCTCTTTTTTGTTGTTTTTTGTTTTTTAAATGTTTTATTTATTCTTGAGAAAGAGATGGACAGAGTGTGAGCAGGGCAGGGGCAGAGAGAGAGAGAGGAAGACACAGAATCCGAAGCAGCCTCCAGGCTCTGAGCTGTCAATACAGAGCCCGATGCGGGGCTCGAACCCACAGACCACGAGACCATGACCTGAGCCGAAGTCGGACGCTTAACCGACTGAGCCACCCAGGAGCCCTGAGTCTTGTGGTTCTTGCTAGACTCTAGGGACCTATCTCCCTCCTCCACCTACTTAGAATCTGCAAGTAATGCCCAACAATGTCTTTTAGTCGCCGCTCAGCTCATTCTGAAGCACACTCAAGTTTAAGAATTATCAGTCTGGATTTTAAACTTTCATCTAACCGGGCATCAATAAATTCCATATTAGGGCTGAATTCTTTCCATGCCTGCAAAGTTGCTCTCAGCGAACTGAGCCAAGTGACTGTACCTTCCCCTTCTTTCAAGGATGCGGCAAGGAACCACTTCCTAATGTTGTCACTGACTTTACCATTGTGATATTGTTAGGAATGTCACCAACTTTATCACTTACCGTCCCCCTTAAAGTGGGCCCAGAGGATTAGTGTGTCCCAGAACTGAGATCTGGGAAGGCCTCACTACCCTGAGCCAATGGTGTGTGTGTGTGTGTGTGTGTGTGTGTGTGCACATATATGTCATTATACACACACATTTTATCACTGACATGCACGTTAGCTGTTATCTGCTTGTTTACTTTTTTGACTTATTTTTTTAAGTTATTTTTTTAGTGATATCTATACTTAATGTAGGACTCAAGCTCACAACCCCAAAATCTAGAGTCACATACTCTTCCAAATGAGCCAGCCAGGCGCTTCTTGACTGTCATTATTTTTCTTTCTCTGTCTTTTGGATTTGTGTTATGTGTCTTATTATACTGGACATGTTTCTATAGTCTACCTTAAAGCTTTTCTGAAATGAGGAAGAGTTTAGGTTAAATGAACAAGTAAATGGAAAGAAATACACGAGACAAGTCTGCAAGTGCATTAGATGCTACTATTGAATTTGTGTCCATGAAAAAGCAAAGAGTTTGTTTGCATTTGCAACTGGCTCATCTTCAACAGAAAATATCACCGACTGTCAGGAGGAGAAAGGGCTAGCTTAGGGCCAGAGAGTTTTTAAATTTCTAGATGTTAAAAATAGTCAGGTTATTGAACATATTAACAGGCGTCCATTCACACTGTTTTAGTTGAGAAAGGCAATCTTCAATCAGGGATAGAAGAGTGGCTTCTTTGTAAGATCAGCTATTCCAGTCATCTAAAAGGTCAATGACATCTGACCTTTTGCAAACCGTTTATAAAGCACGGGGGAGCATAGCATCTGTGGGCTTATCTTCCTGGTCTTTCTACAAATAAGTCATCTTATTAAGAGGCGACAAAGCAAAGAGTTTTTATGTCAGCAAAGCAAAGATGATTTAGAACACTTCAAAAAATTAAAGTGAGTCATTTCCAATGTGATTTGAGAGGCAATCAAAACAAGGTAGAGCAAGCAACTTTACCAAACTTAAATTTTCAAACCTGTCCTATTTAGTGTTTTTCTCATTTTTTTCACCACTATGATGCAGAAAATGTTTTACCAAGTCACCATATACTCAGGGTGCTAGGGGACTGTTTAGATCACTTGAGTAATTTCAGATAGATGGTAAATCTTTATTTTGATCATGGATGTAAATATGGATAACTTAAAAATTGCTAGTTTATAATTTTGGATTATTGTTTTAAAGACACGGATTTATGATAAAGGGGTAGAGGCCATGTAAAAATTACTTGCTTAGAAACTTAGAGTGCAAGCATAATCAGAACGTGGTGAAAAGTTGTTAACAATCTATATTGTGACATAATTTTAGGTCTGCACAGGATAAGAGCTAAAAGGCAAAATATCTAGCTTTCTCGTGATACATAATGTCATTTTATATTCTAACGGTTTGAAAATACTCTCCACTTACAGATGAACTAGTTCCTGACTTATATACGTAAACTTTTGGCTTCAGTGTCTTCCAAATCCTGTTATCTTGAAAAAATGATCACATATTTTTGCAGTTTTCTTCTCATTGTGCATACATTCGCCATTGACTAGAAGTTAAGGTTGGGCTAGGAATTTGCAAACACCTTATGAATGTCCTCATTTTCAAAGATGACTGATACAGAGTTATCTTCCCGTGGTATTATTAAAAATTTGATCTGATGATACCCTATCAACAGGTGGACAGCGCTTTCAACAAATTCTTGAAAATTCATTCTGTATAGGCTACAATAAGGTTCAAAAATTGTTGACTGCTTCTGAATGCAACACTATAAAAGTAACAGTACTGAGATATTTTTTGAAGGGTACAAAGTGAGACTGTCACCTGAGAAAGAAACCTTTATTATGACATCAACAAGAAAATGTAGTCACAGTGATAGTATTCATTAAGTAACAGCTAGCATGCATTTGCTTTTGATCCGTGAGGGGTCTTATTTTTATCATTTCAGTTTCGCATGGGTGTGTGTGTGTGTGTGTGTGTGTGTGTGTGCATGTAAAAGAAACCTTTTATTTTTGCACATCAAAGTAAATTCTATGAAAATACTACATTCTCTCTATTAGAGGAGTTACACTTAAAATGAAATTTATATAAACCCAGAGGCACACAAACGTTTTTTAGCACATGCACAATTTAATTTTCTCAGTCGCTATGTGGCCGTGCTGTCTGTTGACGCTGTCACAGAGGGAAGAGGTGTCTCAGACGTGTAAAATGCGAAGGATGTATTGCTCCATCAAAGCACCAGTAAGTTCTGCAGAGGCTTCCTCTGCCGATCAGAAGTAGCTAGATTTCCACACCGATTTAATCTTTGACCTTTTAACTTGGCCATTGTTTTTTGGGATTCTGTGCCGTGGCACCTGTTAACTTGGAATCCCACAGAGACTGTAGGTCTCCTTTCATTGGCTGTCAATCAGACATCAGATTGTAGCAATTTTTAGCTACCATTAACTGAGTCTGGATTCAAATTGTTGACCTGTAGGTCAGAGGCCCATTACTAATCCCTGAAGCAATTCAGTCTCCTAGTTATTATGTGTCATTTAGTAGGTTTGATTCATGTGCACATCTCTTAGCAACATCAATAGAAATTCTGTGTGGGTAACAAGAGTGATGAAAGGCCCAGATTTTATTGAAAAACTACAATAGAAGAGCTGTATTAGTTTTGTGATTTTGAGGTGTGACATCTTATTGATTATGAAGAAGGATCTGTGTACGCATAAAAACCAATGTGGCCACAGCACTAATTGCACATGGGACAAATGCACAGTTTTATAGGAGTATAGAACATGAGTAATTTTTCTAGCTCCCTAATGCAATCAATGTGTATACGTACGTGATCTATGCCCCTTTTAATTCTCATTTTCTAGGAAAAATCTCTCTGTCTTAATAGGCTTTTTACCAAACATGATTTTTACAGGAATTGCTTTTGCAGCAAAGGTATTATTTATTCAGGTAAAATACTGCACTATATTACGAAGCTTTCAGGCAGTATTTTTGAGCAATAAGCATTAGTCGTTATATGAATAGTTTGGGGGAAATGTATTCTATTAGATTAGTTTTGTGTACAAGGAAAAAAGTCACCGAGTTTATTAAAAAGTAGAACTATAACCAGAAGCATAGGGAATAATTTGTATTCAGGGCTATATAGCAAACAACATGAACAACCATTTTCCACTTTTGCAGAGAATATGTAGCAGAGGTTTGGTAAGAGAGAAGGAAGTTAGATCTAAGAATATGTTAAAGGAAGAGGGTTAAACCCCAGCTAATATGTCATGGCGATAAAACTGGCTGGCATTTATTGAGGGTTTACTATGAGCTGGGTGTTACTCAAAGCACTCAGCATGCATTAACCCACTTATGATTCCAAAAGCACAAGAAAACAGACACGAAGCAGATACGATTATTTTCCCTCATCTTAAAGGAGACGCAGTTGAGGCCCAGACAAGGGCTGCTGGGGGTTATGTTGCTGGTTAAGTCGTGAAGCCCAGGGTTGGATGAGGTCAGGCACCTCCCGAGCCTAACCTCCTACCCCGTAAACCGCTTCGGAACGTTTCTTTTGCATTCTCCAACCTGCAGCAAAGAGTTACCTGGAATCAGTCCCGTTCTTTCTCCCAAACCGATCTCCTAATCCCCACTTCCCTGTTTCTATCCCCAGATACTGAGGCAATTCTCCTTAGCCAGTAGGTTGCCTTGGCAGTCATGTCAGCGTTTGTCCCACTCGCCGGCCCAGCATTTTGTCATTCATAGCGTCCTGCATCTGACACCTGCTACGTCTATTCCTTCCTTCGCTGCCTCTTGCCACCCCTCGAAGCTTGATCTTTATTATATTATCCCTGGAAGATTGCAAAATAGTCTTAGGTTATCTCCTCTTGTGACCCCAGATGACTCATTTTAAGGTTCAATTATGGTGGTGTCACTCCTCTCCTGGAAATCTCCAAGCCCTCCCCCGCTCCGCCCCCCAGTTCTCAACGGACTAAAGAATAAACCAAGAGCTTCTCCTGAAATGCAGCGTTCTCTGTGATCTTCTCTCTGGTCTTCTACATTGTGATGTGCGTTTTTAGTCAAACTGGATAATTTATACTTTTAGAGTGTGCCTTTCCAATCTCAGTGATTGTGGGCGACATTTTGCTCTTTGACCTTCCAACGTTTAGTGTTTATAATCCTCTTACACTATTATCTACTCTTTTCTCATTGTCTGTGGTCCTTTAATAGAACCATGAACAATAAGAAGGCGTTTATGGATTATTAAGCAATTTTTTTCCTCAGAATAACCCATGCCCTTAGCTAAAATTTCAGATTCTGTGCACTACCCAACAGAAATGAGAATGTCTGGCATCTACTACTTACCTACCCCAGCGTCTATCCCCATTGGACCAAATGCGGTGCCCGCCTCTAATTCACAAAGGACAGCAACAACCGTCCTGACTCCTCACCATTTTGTTTGAGACTTGTTCAGCCATCTTCGCCACCCTTCGATTCTAAATGTGGTTCACTGATTTAATCACGTGTGTAACAGGATGAGTAATAAAACCAGACGGGCCATGTTTCCACGATGTTCTTTAATTTACTGCATGACATATCACAGACCATTTAATGGGCTTCCTATTTGACGAGTGCAGTTAATGAGTCACATTTTACTTCCTTACAACCCCCAACCCCGATGTCTTTATTACTGAAAACACACTTAGAATCCAGACAACAAAGTGGACCCAGAAAAGGCATCCTCTTTCCATTAAAGCCCAAGGAGAGCATTCAATTCATGATGAAGATTTCATACTTAACTTCCCATTCACAAACCCACAGTCATGATGTTTCATGTGATTTCTATGTACAAAGGTGTCCATGAGACATAGGGTTCTTAGGACTCTTACTTTGGGATTCTTCAAGATATTAAGTTCTAATTTAGGAAAGCAAAGATATTTATGTAGCATGACTTATGGGGGGCCCATGTCTTGGACTCTCATCAATGCCAAGACAAGGTGTTTGCCTAATAGTTTCCTGATCCAAAGAAAGAACCATTGTCCAATTATGTAAGTGGTTGACATCCGACAACTCTTGGTGAAGCTCACTTCGTTCTTTTCATCTCTTGAGAAAGGGGACGGAAATCTCTTTATCTACTTAGACCATCCAACAAAGCCTCATGTGCTGTGCTCTTCCTCCTTAAGCAAACAGACAATGAGGACTGGGTTAGTATCTCTGTTGCAGAAAGGATGGGAGGTACAGTATGGGTAGTTGAGTGGTTCCAACAGCAGCTACAATCCTGACATATATAATTTTCTCTTTAATGCAATTCATCACATATTATTATTTTGGAAAAAAATTTGTTTGTTGGATGTGTACAATAGAAATATGACCGTGGTTACAAATAATTCAGTTTATTTTGTATCCTTTCTATGTATTTATTGGCTTTATTTGAAAACAACATATTTTCATCCAAAAATACTTACACAAAGAACACATTTTCTATTAAACATGGGGTGTTCCAGAAATATGGGGTCGTTTCGTTATGAAGATGATCGCAAGGTGCTCCTGTTAGCAGCCAAAAAAGAACCCAGCATGTTTTTATCATTATTCATAGAGACCTGATGGAACGATAATGGTGAAGGCAAAGGAGTAAAAGATATTTGCCCCCATAAATATCATTAGTCACATGGTAAATCGTCCTCTTTGAACCTTTTAGTAGACCATCAGCTGCACTGGGTAATAAGAGTGCTTGACAAGTTATAACTTTATTTGCACCTTACACGGTAACATAACACAATCAAAAGAAGAATAAAAGGCACTTTAACTGGAACACTGTCACTAAAAATAAATATTCATTTTATTTTAGCAGGCTGTGACTTGGGATGGACTCATTCATTACATTTCTTTATCTCATTGTTTTTGTTCAACTGAACTTATTTGTACTTCACTTTACATTTATATATTATTTCTAAAATAAGATAACTTTTAGTAATATGCCACAATTTTAATGCCTTCATATGAGTTTAACAGAATATGTATAGTATTTTGTCATGGGCCATACTGTTGTCTGTGCTAAGAAGCACTAAATAAATACATTTTTCTGCATAGAGATGGTTCATGCATGTGTTATGGTTTTAGTTTATTTTAATCTGCCAAAGCAAGAAGTATGCTATTTTTCTTTATACAGTTTTTCTTAAGTTTATTTATTTATTCTGAACGAGAGAGAGAGAGAAAATGCAGGCGAGGGAGGTGCAGAGAGCAAGAGGGAGACAGAGAGAATCCCAAGCAGTCTCCACATTGAGAGTGTGGGGCTCAAACCCTTGAACCCACCAACCCACGAACCATGAGATCATGACCTGAGCCAAAACTGAGAGTTGGATGCTTAATCAACTGAGCCACCCGGGTGCCCCTCTTTATACAGATTTTGTTCTCTACTTAATGTAGCAATTTCAACTTTTTCAAACCATTGTTTCTTTCACCTTAATGTTGTTAACAAAAATCATCCATTAACTAGGCTTTTACCTTACTAATATTTCATGTTATTTAATAAGGAATATACAGAAGTGCCTGAGTGGCCCAGTTGGTTAAGTGTCTGACTCTTGGTTTCAGCTCAGGTTATGACCTCACAACTCGTGAGTTTGAGCCCTACGCTGGGCTCTGCACGGACAGCACGGAGCCTGCTTGGAATTCTCTGTCTCCCTCTCTCTCTGCCCCTCCCCCACTCATTCTCTGTCTCTTTTGAAAATAAATAAACATTAAAAAATATAAGGAATGCACAGAATTTTCTCCATATAACCTCAGGGTGTAAATAAGACACAAAAATACAATGACTCTTGATGGAACAGACTTACGATGTCACGTAGTAAGAACTAAACACTGATAAGAGTGGCAGCTGTCACATTCTAAGAACAAACAAGACACTGGTGTTTTGACCAGGGAAACATGGCAAAAATTCATAGTAGAGATCATTTCTTTATTTAAGAAACAATATTTATTACATTAAACTTATCTATTATATAACCATTACCCCCATATTCAGTGATCCCATCTGTCAGCCATCTATTCAGTCCACAAAGTGTAAAGATTAGGTTAGATAACCTGCAATACATTGGTACAGCGTAAACTTCGTAGTAAAACATCAGCCACGTTGTATAATGTGATTTAATTTTATTCTTCTTCGTTTTATTCTTTTTATTCCCCTGAGTTGTCAGTTTTACATTCTGGATACCTGTGAGTTTTTCACTTTAAAATGGTTGTCACCCCCTCAGTGTCCATTAATAAATGAATACAGAAGATGTGGTATATTTGTGCAGTGGAATATTACCCAGGCCTCACAGAGGATGCCATCTGGCCATTTGCAGCAACGTGCGTGGATGGACCAAGAGGGTGTTCTGCTCAGTGAAATCGGTCAGAGCAAGAAAAGTACCAGATGATTTCACTCCTATGTGCAATCCACAGAAACAAAACAAAACAAATGAATAAGCAAACAAAGATAAAGCAGAATCAGTCCTATAAATACAGAGAATACACTGATGGCCACCAGTCAGCGTGGGGGGAGGGAAAATGGGTGAAGGGGAAGGGGGAGATACAGGCTTCCAGTTATGGGATGAATAAGTCACTGGAATCAAAAGTACAGGATAGGGAATTAGAAGGAAAAAAAAAATGGTTGCCATCTCCTTGCAGTGGAATCACAAAAGAAACAGTGAGTGCTAATACTTCGATTATAATATCAGTTCTGCATTTGCAGTAAAAAAGTCACCAGCAAATTTCGAGGCAGTATAATTGCAAATGACCTGGTTTAATAGCAGTACATGTTTTAAGTGAAAATTGAAAGGACTCAAGAGTTTGTTTTTTTTTGGTTTTTTTGTTTTGTTTTTTTTTTTGTTTTGTTTTTTTTGTTTTTTTTTGCTCTAGTTACACTATCCAGCAATGGTACTCCAGGACTATCAAAAAGTAACAATGGTTGAATCCATATTGATAGGAGTAGAATACATAAATCAAAGCGAAGACAACCTTATATTCTCCACTATTAACACCATGCTTAGGTCTTAGTGGCTCAATTTAAAAGATGGCTGAAAACCATGTGAGCAGAAAGTGACTTCAACAATGACAGCATTTTTTTCTTGAGGACTAAGAAAAAAAAAACAAAAAACAAAAAACACACACCCTTATTGAAGTACAATTGATGTCTTCTAACCTGTACCTATTTAAAGTGTAAAATCTGGGGGGCCTGGGTGGCTCAGTCAGTGGAGTGTCCAACTCTTGTTTTCAGCTCAGGTCACGATTTCATGGTTCCTAGGACAGAGCCCCGCATCAAGCTCTGCACTGACAGCATGGAGTCTGCTTGGGACTCTCTCTCTCTCTCTCTCTCTCTCTCTCTCTCTCGCACTTTCTCTCTGTGCCCCTCCCCCACCCCACTCGCACACGCACACACTCCCTGTTTCAAAATAAATATTAAAAAAATAAAATGTAAAATCTGATAGATGTCGATGTACGTGTGTAACTGTGAAGCCATCATCACAATCAGGCCCAAACGTTTCCTCATTGCCATTTGTAATCTTTCTCTCCCTCCCCTCTCGATACTACCCCTGCCCCTCATCCCCAGGCAGCTACTGTTCTGCTTCTTGTCACTTGGGATTAGTTTCCACGTGCTACCGTTTTATATAAATGGAACTATACAGACACACAAACACACACACTTATTTTTGTTTGCTCTGGCTTCTTTCGCATGACGAATGGTGTCAAACACATCCACGTGTGTGTATTGACAGTTCTTTCCTTCTTCACTGCTGAATGGTAGTTCACCCTATGGCTGTACCAACTCATGTTCATCATACTTACCTCCTTGTGGACAGTTGGGTTGCCTCTATTTTTTTTTTTTTACTGCAGATAAAGCTGCTTTAAACATTCATGTACAGTTTCTGTATAGACATACGCATTCGTTCCATGAGTGGAAGAGCTCGTCCTTTGGCGGGTATCGTTTTGCCTTTTTATTCTCTTCACCTGTAGGCCCACCATAAAATTTTGTCATTGATAGTTGATATACTTGCTTATCAGATGCCTATCGATGCACTCAACCCTCTGTCCACCCATCACTCTTTATTTTTTTGTATTCATTACAAAGTAAATTGAAGACATCAGTACAGTTCACTCTAAATATTTCAATACGCATTTATTAGCTAGTTTAGCATTTGTTTACCGTTTTTTCTTATGATATAAATTTTACAATCCATGAAATGTACACAAAAGCATACACTTGTTGAGTTTTGACAAATATGGGCAAGTGTGCAGCCAAAACGCATATAAAGCTATAGACCATTTCCAGCACCCCAAAATGTTGCTCGGTATTGTGTTCAGTGAGTCCCTACATCTGCTACACCCCAAATTGGAAGTTTCATACAAGGATGTGAGAATAGTATAACCACTTTGGGAAAAATTTTTGGCAATGCCTTATGAAAGGAAACACACACTTACCTTAAGATCACAGTACTTAATTCCTAGGCATTTGCCCAAGATAAATGAACATGTGGTTCACAGAAAGATTTGCACAAGAGCATTTACAGCTTCATTCATATTGGCCCCAAGCTGGAGCCAGCCTAGGAGGCCATCCATGAGAGTGGTCAAACTGACCACAGATGATTTAGGAACAAGAGTATATGAGGCGCATCTGAGGCAATCAGGGCGTGGAAAAATATACTGATTGTTTTGAGATATTTGTGTTTGTCCAGGAAGGAGATAATGGGTACTCAGTGTAGATTTTAAAACAAAACTCAATGCAGAAATAGAAATTGTACGATGACAGGACTTTGTCGATCTACCTAGGAACTTTATTGCAATTCCAGCAGCATGGTGGTGGAATGCGTCATCCTGAAGGTGCTGAGTTTTCTAGTTCTCTAAGGACCAACAGTCTTGGATACTTCAGATGACGTTTTGCCTTTTTGTTTTTAAAGCTAGGGCAAGAATCTAGAGTTGACTACCAAGGTAACTTCAATTCTAAACATCTCTGATCTACCTTTGCTGTCCTTTATCTTTCTGTTTACTCCCTGTCATTGTGAGGCATTTGGGAGGGTGTTACCTTCCTTTCACTGGGGAACAGAGGGGATGGTGAGGTGAGGTCACTTATCAAGGTCACTCAGTGTTGCGTGTTAGAGACAATTTTGGAAAGCAACATTTTCTTACCTTGCGTCCTCTACTCTTTATAGGTTACTCATATTTTTTCCATTACGAACCAACCTGGTGGGATAAGAATAAACCACATTTGAGTAAAGTCTTCACCTTGGCTTACTATATGTGATCTACAGTTATCTGTCTCTTTATTCCTCATTTGCTCCACCAACAGCCTTCAACAGACTAGAAAACTGAAAATCAACTTGACCTCTTTCTTTCCCTCACACTGCATATCTAATTACTCAACAAATCCTCCAAGCTTTGCCTTCAAATTATATTCAGAACGTGACCTCCTTCACCAATAGGTTTCTGTTCTTTCCAGGTCCCCACCTCCCCAAAACGTGACTCACCACCAAATGGCCAGAGCGATTTTTTTTTTAATTTCCAAATCTCCCCATTTCCTTCTAATCCAGGGCTGAAATTCTTGTGATGACCTCCGAGGTACTGCAGATCTGGACTCCAGAGGTCTCTGATTTCTCCTCCTGGATCACCACCCACAACAATCTCCTTGCTGTTCCTCACCCATTCCGTGTACATTCCCACCTGATGCCTTTATACTGGCCATTCTTCCTCTCTGGAATGCTCTTTACCCAGATGTTCACATGCGTAACCACTGCACCCACTGCAGGTGTCGGTTGACATGCAGTTCATTTTCTCAGTGAGACTTGTCCTGGCCACCCTCTTTAAAATTCAACCCTGCCCTCTGCTCCCCTGACCAGCACTCACGATTCACTTTATGTAGCTGTACTGTTTTACTTTTCTATAGCATTTATCACCTTCTACAACTAGACTATAAATGTTGCTTCTTTTATTTGTTTCTCTGTTTTGCTATTTTTCTCTGGATTGTTGAAATGGAGGCACTGATCATTTTCTGATTGGTTCACTGATGTATCCTAAGTGCTCCAAGTAATTTGTCACTCAACGAATTGTTATTTTTTTTATATTTAATGAAAATGCTTTCATCTCCAGGGTTTAATGTTTGTTCACCTACGTTGCAAGATTTTTTCCGTGCATGATTTAAGAAAAGAAGACTTTACGGTGAGTGAAAGGCACAGATTTACTTCTCTATTCCAAGAACTTTGACAAATGAATCCATCACGTAACCCACCACTCTATCATGTATCAAACAGTGCAAGCATCTATTTGATTTCCTCCACTGTTGATTAGTTTAGCATATTCCAGAACTTTATACAATCACATAGGAAAACCATGTAGTATGTGCACCTCCTTGTACTCAGCTTAACTTCTTTGCGTCTCGTTCACATAGTGGCACCTATCAGTAGTATATTCTTGGTATAATTTACATTGCTCTCATTTTCATGCTACTGTGCAAATGGTAGCTTGTAAATTAGAATTCTCCCCTTTAGACTTGTCAAAAGGATTCATTCACCCGTCTACTGCCGGCCTTATAGATGTATGCCATTTAGTATTTTTGATACAAGCAACGTGCTGACTGAGAGGCACACAGACAGTATTTGGGATGAGTACAGCAGAATGATTGGGAAGTTTGCTTCTGTCATTACTGATTTTCCTCTTCTTTACATGTGCCCCATTCCCCAGAGGAATGATGGATGGAAATATGTATGGATTTGTCCAATCTGTCCCGGTGCTTTGATATCCTTTGATTGTCTTAAAAGCTCCTGGCACAATTTGTCCATAGAGGGTCATCTCATCTACTTCCGCTTCCAAGGCTCCTGCTTTTTCTCCATTTTATTTCTCAAATATCATTACTGACCCTCATATTTCCCACAACGCTGGCAATTTGATCCTAAAGAAGGCTACATGACTTAAAGTGATCCTTAAAATTAATTTTCCATGCAACTTTTGTCATTTGTGCTGAAGTGATTTTAGGCTGAACTGATTTTTATTAAAATGCTAAACCCAGCGCTGGCCTCATTTATGGTCTCCTTAAATGCAGTCAGATAGATACCAGTGGAGCAGACTCAGGGGGTAGAGCTTTTAAATGTTAGGAGATTATTTGATTGTGACAATGTATAGAATTTCAAAAATATATCCTTCTCTATCTTCAAAGAAACAGTCTCTCACATTCAATCAATTCACACCAATCTTATTTTAAATAAGCCACCAAGTCAAATTAGTAAAGAGAACGATGAAAATAAGCATATTATTTAAATGTAAATAAACTGGCATTGTTTTAAAAGAGTCAAATACAATGCCGGGAATTGAACTTTGGCACTGTAGTATCATAAAAGCTCTTTCTTGCAATTAAAACAGTGATTGGTAGAGATAAGAGGTTTGGGAACAATTTATATTTCCCCCAAGTCAGGTTTCAAGAAATCGCTCATAAGTTTGTCCTTTGTACCCTTCATAGTCGACTGCACAAACACAACATACTCTCTGGGCTAATTTTTTGAGTCGTAAATGTAAAGATTTTACAAGGGACACGAAAAGTAATCGAATAGAGGAAAGCATTTGTATTGTGAAGCAACACTGGCAAAATTATTCGTCCTGGTTGTCCTGAACCAGAACAGACAAAATGTTGGCACACAAGATGTTCCAGCCTTCAGGACAAATATGCCAAGTCAGAGCGTTCCCAGAGGGTGTTTTGAAGCCAGGTCAGTACAAGTCTATTCCCAGAAGTACTTGTTTGCAAACAACAGTTTGCTGCAATGACAAAGAGGAGACTGATAATAAACTTGAGACTGCGGTAGGAGGCGAGGCATCTAGAGAAGCGGGTTCATTGGAGACGTGAAATTAGAAGCATGGGAGCCGTGGAAGCTTGGAGAAACAATACCGGAAGGAGTAAGGGCCAGCAGCGAGGGGTTAAGTCGAGAGCAGGTCAAGGGTCACTTCCTAATTGTGAGGGCTGGCCGTGCAGCCCTTTTGAAAGTTCCTGAATCACCCACCTAAGACACGCTCACAGCTGCTTGGATTTGGTGGGTGAATAAATACAGTAAGCGGTATATTGCTTTGCTGATTAGAAAATTGATCCACTTCTTCCTCCATCTCCACAACTATTTTGAGATGCTTTTTGCAGCCCTTCGGATGTCATCTGGGTCTTGGCTCTTCTTCAGGACGTGAGTCTGGAAAGGCAACGGTGATTTCCCGGTGGTGAAGCTCATGTTGAACCAGTATAAAGGAACAGGTTCTGCTCTAGCCAGTTATCCAAACAAACAAACTTTTCTTGTGAGGTTAACTTCGGCTTTCCTTTTACTTAAATACACAGACATTACTCAAATGCCAAGGAGAAAAGATGGGCCTACACTCGGCCGGAGAGTCTTTCTCAAACCCGGATGATTCAGGCTGACATTAAGCGCCACAGAGAAGGCATGGGTGGGTTGGGAGGCTGTTTTATGCACCGTGAGCGATTGAAGAAATTCGAAATTAATCGAGAGGGATCCCGTATTTTTCTCTTTGATAACATCCTCTTTAGGATTTCGAGCTCAGGGTTGACAATATGTTTCAACAAAGTCGCTCTTTTGAATGACAAAGAAAGGTGTATTCTGAAGTCAGTCTGACACAAACATAAATAATGAACCCGGTGTCAGTGCACAGGTATTCCAATCCTTCTGTTCCACAGAAAAAGAAAAGAAAAAAAAATGGAGGGAAAAGCAAAAGGATTTTGCAATGCTAATAGTTGCCTTGGATGTATTGAGTTTTTTCCTTGGTCTTATTTACTGCATACCTGTTTATGAAAAATGACTGAAACATGCCCTTTTGGTCACTTCTTTTTTAGATTATTTTTTTTAATGTTTATTTATTTTTGAAAGAGAGAGACAGAGTGTGAGCGGGGGAGGGTCAGAGAGAGAGGGAGACACAGAATCCGAAGCAGGCTCCAGGCTCTGAGCTGTCAGCACAGAGCCTGATGCAGGGCTCGAACTCACAAACTATGAGATCATGACCTGAAGTCAGATGCTCAACTGACTGAGCCACCCAGGCACCCTCCCCCCAACCCTTTTGGTTACTTTTGTGTGGTGTGTATATGTGTGTATGTGTGTGTGCCACAAAAGGCAACCGCAGTTAAAACAGCTCTCTCTCTCTCTCTTTTATTTAAGTTCATTTAAAAACCATGTTATCGAAACCATAAATATTGCTTATACTTCTGCTTACAAATAAACAAGAAGACGTTAGTTCACAAAAGGACACTAGGTTTATCTGAGGTTTCTGAATATACTCTCCCTTCCATCAAAATAATATCCCTGTGAAAAGTCAAGTTTACGCTCTGTTTTCTATGTCTGTTTCTATAGCACTGTGTTGGCAAAGTCACCAGGAGGAAGGGTACACCCGGCAGTTTTGACGTGGTGACAGATTTCATTAAGAATGAAAAATTCTTCAAGAGGAGAAAATGAGACCAGTGAGGTAAATAGCCTCTCTTGAAATTCAGAGAACTTTCTAATAACTCCGTTTTCCTGATGAGCCACAGGTCGTTTGTTTGCTTTGCAAAGACCCAGTGTTTCAAATGAGGTAGCCTCGTGGCATTATTCTGCTCCTAGGTATCCGTGCCGATGAATAGTAATATACAAGTGTATGAAGAAGTAAATGGTGTGCACAAAATGGCCTTTTAAATCACTGCCTAGAGTTATGGTGAAATATTGACTTTCTCGCAACAATAAATTCCCTTTTCGGGTTCTCAGCCGCCATCTGACTGCCAGGGTGTTGTGAATGAAGAAGTGACACTTGGTGACTGGCATTCCTGTCCTCCTGCCAGCCGCTCGCTGGGCACCCAGACATGGGATGCCACGGATTTCTATGCAGTGCTAAATCATCCTGTCCACCAGCTAGCTTCTGTGGCAGATGTATTGACCACAGCTTCGGAGAGCATTCCGTGAGTAATTTCGCGGCAAGCTGTTTACTCAAGTGTTTGGCTTTTGGAATCTTGTTTGCTAATGGTTCTGCAAACCCAGGCTATAAAATCTACCCAAATTCATTCCTCCTTCTCAATTCTGCTTTATAATTCGTCAGGCTAGTTATGGGCAATGGGTCTTCCTTCTTTGAGAGGCACGGGTTTGACGTTTGGGGTTTTGTTTTTTTGTTTCAATTAGACAGGAACACAAAGATGGGCTCCGTTTTTATTTTAAACTACCATCCTCCGTGGGGTTTAGTTTCCACAGTTTATGAAGATCATTTTAATTTTACCTAAACTTTGCCACGAAACAAAAGGCCAGATGTTACGATTTACGACTAATTTTTATAGGCAAGATTTTCAGCACGTTCTCATGAGAAAAAGTACGGTGTGGGGATAATAAAGATACATAGATACATAAAGTTATGGTCTTTTGAACACCGAAGTTGTTGAGAAAAGGCCACAGAGACGTGAAAGCGTAAGCAGGTGCCATAGCTGGTCTTTCTTTCTTGAGGATACATTGGAGCTGTTTACAGTTTAGTTTTAATTATCCCTTTGAAAAGTGTGCAGAATTCCAGATTTGCTCAGTTGAACCACTGTGCTGTGTATGTTTTTTCTCAATTGATCAGATTTGCCAGAATTAGTTGGGGATAGGAATTATAAACTCAGAGAAATAAAACTTTTGATATTTAATTTACTTATGGCAGTCTAAGAATGCCAGCGTTAAAGTTGAATAAGGCAATTATGCTTACCATTTCCTTTACAATGTACTCAGGGACACATCTCCAGCAAATGAGATCTTATGTGGGCCCAGGTTGTTTCCTAGTTGAAAGCCTCACAAGGCGGTTTTAATGGTAACGCGAGGCTAGCTCCTTAAATTCACCTCACAGCGTTTACACCAACTTTTCTATTGAAATTACTTGCACAGAAGAACACCGCAGGATGCATTTCCAAGAATTCGTCACATAGTTGAGACTCCTCGAAAGGCAAGTCCCAACTCCGAGAGCATCTTAGAGACCGGTTTTCGGAGTGGTGGCACCGTAAGAGCATCAGTTATGGGCAAATGGCAATATGCAGGTTAATGACTAAAGAAATGACCTCTGCTGGTTTTAGTATTCTTATAAATGCAGTTGACTAAAGAAATGACCTCTGCTGGTTTTAGTATTCTTATAAATGCAGTTGTATTCTCAATTCCGAATATATAAAAGAGCAATATACTGCCTCACCTATTATTTTATATTAGCAATGCATCAGGTATGCGTGTCTCACAATAAGATTAATGTCTGTTGTAAACTGCGTAACTGGCTTCTGTAATGCACTGGGATACTTTTAAATGAGGGAGGTTTTTATTTCACCAGACATAAACGGAGTACTTCCTATAAATGAGTTATGTTATTTGAGGTTCTTAGAAGCACATCTGGCCCATAATAACACTAAGTGTTGGCCGTTATTATTTTGGCTGTTATTGCCATCTTATATCCGATACTGAAGTTTAGGTGAATTTTCTCAGGTCTCACCATGCTCATGAGCTAAATAGAGATGAGTAAATTCTCCCCATTACTAGTTTATTCTTTCTTTCCATACTAAATTCTGTCTGCCCCTAGGGCAATTGCAATAGACCTGTAAATGAACAAACACCTCACTTCGCAGACTCTTCAAACGTAATCCACTCCTCAACCAAACACTGTTACACAGTGATGGTCTTTTCTTTCTTTCTTTCTTTCTTTCTTTCTTTCTTTCTTTCTTTCTTTCTTCTTTTTTTTTAATGAAGATAAAATTTAATTCCTGTGAATTTTTTATTTTAAAAAAAAATTTTTTTTAACGCTTACTCATTTTTTGAGAGACAGAGCATGATAGGGAGGCACGGAATCTAAAGCAGGCTCCAGGCTCTGAACTGAGAGCACAGAGCCCGACACGGGGCTCGAACTCACAAACCATGAGATCATGACCTGAGCTGAAATCAGACGCTTAACCAACTAAGCCACCCAGGCTCAGGGACTCCAAGTCCTATGAATTTTGATAGACATATACAATCGATGAAGAATCACCCTGATAAATATATACAATAATCCAAGTTCCCTTGTATCCCTTTCATTCAATCTCCATCATTCGCTGGTAACTACTACTCTGACATTTGATTTTGCCTGTTCTTCATATAAATGAAATCATAAAATATGTACTTCATGTAAGTATAATTACAATGTGTGTTTTGTTTAGTTTGGCTTCTTTTGTTCTGCACAACGTTTTTGAGATTTATCTACAATGTTTATTTCCTTTTTTGTTTGTTTTTTTTTGGCTAAATATAAATGCTTTGTAAGAAGATAGCAAAGTTTATTTAACCATTTTCCTGTTGATCAACACTTGTGTTGATTTCGTTTTTTTTTAATTTTTTTTTTTTTTAACATTTATTTATTTTTGAGACAGAGAGAGAGAGAGCATGAACAGGGGAGGGTCAGAAGAAGAGGGAGACACAGAATCCGAAACAGACTCCAGGCTCTGAGCTGTCAGCACAGAGCCCGACGCGGGGCTGGAACCCACAGACTGCGAGGTCATGACCTGAGCAGAAGTCAGACGCTTAACCGACTGAGCCACCCAGGCGCCCCTTGATTCTGGTTTTTGATCATTATGATACAACTGTGTGAAATGACATTTGAGCAAGTATTTTTGTTGGCATATGTTTCCATGTCTCGGATAAATATGTGAAAGCTGACTTATTGGGTAAAACGGTTAATGTTTAGCTATATAGGAATTTTCAAAGTCTTTTCTAAAGTGGTAATGCGATTTTACTTCATTAGCAATGTATACAAGTTGCAGTTGTCGTACAGCCTGACCAATGCCTGATATTGTAATTGTTTTTAATTTTAGACATCTTAATAAAGGTAAAAAGCTTTAACCAGCATTTTTCTCATGGCAAATGATGGTTAGCCTTTTTAAAGTTTATTCATCTTTTCTTTTGTTAAATGTTTATTAAGGTCTTTTGCTTATTTTTATTGGGGTGTATATCTTTTAATGATGAGTTGTAAGAGCTCTTTATATATTGTGGCTACATTTGTTTCATATTAATGTATACAGAATATTCTCCCCCATGTTGTAGTTTGCCTACTTCCTTCCTTTTTGGTGCCTTTTGAAGAACATTTTAATGAAGTCCAGCTTATTGATGCTTTCCTTTACAATTTATGTTTTTTGTGTTCTAAGAAATACTCCAAGTCACAAACATATTCTTCTCTCTTTTCTCTTAGAAGTTTCATAGTTTAGGCTTTTCCCATTTAGGTCTGAACCCCCTTCGAATAATATTTTTGTGTAAGGTGTTAATAAAGTCAATCATTAATTTTTTCCCCATATAGATATCCAATTCTTCCAACAAAATTTGTTTAAAAAAACCTTTCTTTTCCCTTTGAAATGTCACCTTTGGCAAAAATCAATTGACTGCATAATATGGGTCAATTTCTACTCTGTTCCTTTTACATATTAGTCCCCCTTGATTCTAATACCACTGTTCTATCTCCTCTAGTCATTTTGAAATCAGGTTAATGTAAACCCTCCAACTTTGCTGCTCTCTTTAAAAATTTGCTATAGTGATTTTAGATTTTTCTAACTTCATTATACATTTTAGAACCAAATTGCAACATCCACAGAACGTTCTGGAGGATATTGATTGAGATCGAGGTGAATTTATAGATCAGTTTGGGAGAACTGACCTTGTTGAAATAGTGAAACTTTCAATCTATGGACGAAATATAAGTCTACATTATTCTCCGGGTGGTTTTCATTGTTTTCATCTCAGTGACTTTCTATAATTTCCAGTGAAGAGATACTTTTGATATATTTTTGTTAAATTTATTCCAAAATATTTTATTTTTGACGCTCTTGTAAGTGAGCTTTTACTTTACTTTCCTACTGTTGGTTGGTAGTATATAAAATATGATTGCTTTAAATTTATTAACTTTTTATCCTTCAACAATTTTACACTCACATACTGGGTTAAATAGTTTTGTGAATCTCAGAATCTCTCATGTAAACAATGATGCCATCTGCAATTACAGACAGTTTTCCTTTTCTAATCTAAATGCATTTTCTCCCTTGGCTCTTTGGGACAGGGCGGACCTCCGGTCCAAAGCACGTTTGTCTCATTGATGACTTTAGGGTGAGGCATTCACAACTCAGTCATTAATTATGCCCTTTATTTGCAAGAAGACATTTCTCTCTATTCCTAGTTTGCTAAGGATGAATTAGATGAAAAAGAGCTTATTTATTATAATCACCTGTTAAGGTTTATGGATTTTCAAATGTGAACCCCAACATTTTCTTTGAAGCACTGCTTTAGCTCCATTTCATACATTTTAATATATGGTACTTTTAATACAATATATAGTTCAAGATGTTTTCTGTTTTTTTTTTATTTTTGTTAAGTTTACTTATTTATTTTCAGAGAGCATGAGCAAGGAAGGGGCAGAGGGAGAAGGAGAGAGAGAATCCCAAGCAGGCTCCACACTGTTAGCACAAAGCGCACTGCAAGTCTCGACCTCATGAACCAAGAGATCATGGCCTGAGCTGAAATCAAGAGTTGGACGCTTAACTGATTGAGCCACCCAGACAACCCATTTTCTGATTTCTGATTTCTAAGTTCTTCTTTGACCCAAGTACTATTGAGAAAGTTGTTCAATTTATAAATATTTTCAAATATTCTTTTTGGAAGATCTGATTTCTAATTCAATTCTACGTGGTCAGACAACACTCTCTGTAATCAGACTTCAATTATTTTAATTGTTTTGAGAATTGTTTAATGGCCCGATACTTTGGCTTTTTTTGGTGAATATAACAAAGCACACTTGTGAAGGATTTTTTTTCAGTTGTTGAGCACAATGCTCTATAAATACCAATTAAGCAATCCATCTTTCCACTGATGTTTTTTCTAGATATTTTATCACCCAAATAAAGAGGGATGTTAACATATCCTACTATGGTTGTGAAATTACCTATTACTTACTTTGTCAATTTTTATTTCATGTATTTTGAGGCTTTGCTAGCAGACAAATCTACATTTATGATTGTTGTGTCTTCCTGGTGAATTGATCTTTATGTGATTATGAACTGGCCAGCCCTCTTTATCTCTGTAATACTCTCTGTCTTGATGTCTACTTTTCTGATGTTCTTGTGGCCACTGCAGACTTAATTGATTGATGTAAAGCCACTTAAAGTACATTCCTTATGACTAGCATATAATTTTATATTGATCTACTGTAATAACTGTTGCTTTTTAATGGGATTATCTGGTATATTAGAATAATATAATTCTTTATAACTTTGCATGTCAGTCTATTAATTTGCCATTTATTTTCTGGTTGTTCCCTCTGTTTTTTTGTTGTGCTGTTTCTTCTTTACTGTCTTCTATGAAGTATTTGAATAACTTCTAGAATGCTGTTTTATCTCTTGACTCTTTACTTATTTGTTCTATTAATTTTTGTTTATTCTACCAGGAATCACAATATACATTCTCATTTTTTTTTCCATAATCTAATGGCATGTACCATCTCATGTGATATTTAGAAAACTTGCATCCATAAGGTTGTATTGACTAACCCATCACCTTTTAAGCTATAGTTATGTTAGGTGTTACACCAATACACATTGAAAACCCCACAAAAAAAGGTTACAATTTGTGCTTTAAATGGTTACACATATTTTAAACAAATAAGAAACATAGTCTCTTAAATTTTCTCATATATTCAGCATTCCTAGCAGTTTTTATTCCTTCCTAAAATGCAAGCTGCCCCCTGGTGTTCTTTTTTTCAACCTTAAGAACTACATATAGCATGACAGTGTAGGTATGATTATAACTGTAATGGCAGATTAGCTTAATTTTCCTTCATTTGCAAATGTTAATATTTTGCCTTCACTCTTGATGGAGATTTTTGTTGGACCGAATTCTGGGTGAAAGTTGGTTTTCCTTTAGCATTTAAAAGAAGGTCTTTACATAATGACACAAGAGTCAGTTCATTCAGAAAACAAAACCATTGTGAATGAAGATTTGTCTAACAACGAGCCTCAGAGCATCCAAAAATGATAAAATTGAAGGGTGAAATCTTAAGTCCACAATCATAGTAGGTTTGAACATTTCTCTCTAGCAGTTGATAAAACACCTAGAAAAAAACCCCATAAAAATATAGAAGGCTTAATTGATATTTATAGAACTCTGTCCATGACAACTACGAAATAAACATTCCTTTCAAGTACACATTCTCTTATTCACCAAGGTAGACTCTGTATTGGGCCACTATGCAAGTCTCGATTTTTTCTGGCTGACATCAATTCTAATGAGAATTCCAGAGGTAATCCCATGATTTGTCCCTTGTACATAATGTATTGGTTTTGTTTGGCTACTTTGAAAATATTTTCTTCAGTTTTGCTTTTCAGAAATTTGACTGAGATGTATTTAGGTATGGTTGTCTTCACATTTATGTTTGGGTTTCAGGGAGCTTCTTAAAGGTAATAAATATATGTCTGATTCTCCATGTTGAAAGTTATTATCTCTTTCCAAGGAATCTTTGCTGACCTATACTCTTTCTTTTCCTTTTGAGTTAGCAATCATCCATAATGTAGATCTGTTGACATTGCCAGTGGTGTCTTTGTGGCCCTGATTATTTTATTCCATTTCTTTTCTTTTTCAATTTTGATCATTTATATTGATCTAACTTCAAGTTCACCCTTTCCTCCATCATGCCCATCAGATTATTAATGAATTCAGTGAGTTTTATATTTTACGGTTTTTCTATATATTTCAGCTGATGCTATCTCCAGCACCAGATACAAGGATTGGGGGCACATGAGTCAGGCTGAGCCCATCAGTGCAGTCACCTTCCATCCCCTTCCCTGGACCCAATGATTAGTTTAGAAAAGGCTGCATGAGGTAAATCAGATGGTTCAGTGACCACGAACCTTACTTTCTGGAATTTACATTGAGTTCTCTGATATAAGGACACTCTCTACTTGTGAACTCAGAGTTGTACTTATTTGATCTGAAACTTTAAAAGTAGTGTTCCTCTTTTTTTTTTTTTTATTTTAGGTTTATTTATTTTGAGGGGGAGAGGGAGGGTGGGAGAGGGGCAGAGAGAAGGAGGAAGATAGTGAATCCCAAGCAGGCTTTGCATACCAGCAGCGCAGAGCCCGACGTGGAGCTTGAACCCATGAAATGCAAGAATACCACCTAAGCCAAAACCAAGAGTCAGACGCTTAATGGACTGAGCCACCCAGGTGCCCCCAAAGTCGTGCTCTTTTTAAAATGCTTATCAGTTATGTCAATCTTTGCTCAAACCCTCTGGGTGTTTTCAGTCTCTAATTAAATTTTTTTTTAATGTTTTTATTTATTTTTGAGAGAGAGAGAGAGATCGCGTGCAAGCAGGGGAGGGGCAGAGAGAGAGGGAGACACAGATTCCGAAGCAGGCTCCAGGCTCCGAGCTGTCAGCACAGAACCCGACACGGGCCTCGAACTGGCGAACCATGAGACCATGACCTGAGCTGAAGTTGGATGCCTAATCGACTGAGCCACCCAAGTGCCCAGGCTATAATTTAGAGTAAAAGCAAGTATTCTTATGATGACTTACGTGGCTCTAGATGACTTCATCCCTGAACTACCTTTCTGAGTGCCTTGCCCACCTGTATCCCCTTCTCACTGTGTTCTGCCCATTCTGACTTGTCTAGTCTCCTTCAACCACATCAGGCACACTCCAACTTCAGAATCTCTTTCTTGGTTTCCCTCCACTTGGAAGTCTTTTCCTAGAGATATCTCCAATGGTCCTTTCTTGAATGCATTCTAGTCCTGAGGCAAACACTCTCTTAGGAGAGGCTTTTCTCTTTGACAACTTTCTTAGCAGCCCTACCAAAAATACCTTTCCTCATCACCCTTTGCTCCTTACCCTGAATTATGTTTCATTTTTTCACTGAATATACATATATACATGTGTGCGTGCACACACGCACACACCACGTGGTATACGATAGGCACTCAAAAGATACTTGCTGAATGAAGCCAACAGAGATTACTGTTTAGGGTCTGAGATTAAAGTCAACTGAAGAATTCAGAGCAAAAGATAATAGCTGATAGTGTCATGTGAGGCCTGAATCAAGCTGTCTGAAGCTAGACTTATGTCTTCTTTCAATATTTGAGCCAATACATTTCTTACACATTCTTGTTCTCTATTATTGTTATTAATATTACTTTCCCTTTTTATTGTGTTCATAAGATGGCAATTTGCATTCTCTATGTTATGAATATGTTAGACAAGAGGATTTGGGGAGGACCATTTTTTATCATCACCACCTACAAATTGGTATTTGACATCAGAAAATTGCCATGTATAGCAAGTAATTAAAGTGAAAAAGAAATATTATTTGGTAAATATGTATTTTTTAAATCTCTAAGTAACTGATTATGGAAGTGAAACACTGATATCACCTGTCTGTACAAGTGTATGTGGCTTTATTCTTCTAGTGCAAAGATTTTTGTGCTTCGTTTGAAAGGACTGGATGGAGCATATGGAAGAACAACAACAAAAAAACATTTTATCAGGTTTCAGGATTTGAGCCCTATAACTTAGTTCTTCCCATAAGAAGTGCCACGTACAATGAAATAAAATAACTGAAAAAAGTAATAAGCCATATAACAACATTAGATATAGCATAAGAAGCTCCAAGAATAAGTGCCATTTAATCTGAACCATGGAGATAAGTTGATTTTTCACAGGTAAAGATAAATCGATGAGCACATGAGGCAAGAAAAGAGAAAAGAAACAGCAGGTTGTAGTAAAGAACCAGAGTATAACTTCTGGTCTGATTTAGCAGATGATGAAAGATACTTTGGACTCACATCTTAAAAAGCCTCGACAGCCATGCACAGATGTGAAATTATACTCCTCAGGTAATTGGGGGCTTCCAGGGGGCTGGAAACCAGAGAGGGTTGAATGCGACATATATTGTAGAGCATAACATGATTAGAAATGTATTGGAGAGGGACGCCTGGATGGCTCAGTCGGTTGAGCGTCTGACTTCGGCTCAGGTCATGACCTCGCGGTTTGTGAGTTCGAGCCCCTCTTCGGGCTCTGTGCTAACAGCTCGGAGCCTGGAGCCTGCTTGGGATTCTGTGTCTCCCTCTCTCTCTGCCCCTCCCTTGCTCACATTCTGTCTCTCTCTCCTTCAAAAATAAATAAACATTAAAAAATTAAAAAAAAGACATATATTGGATAGACTGGAGGAAGAATATACATAAATCTACTATCAGAACTAATATTGGGTCGTATGGACCTGACCCAAAGATTTAGGAGTAAGATTGGAGGAAAAGGATATTTCCCACTTTAATTTCCCTAATAAACATACTTCGTGTATTGACCATTCAGAGTATTTGCAATGTCTCAATGTTGCCATATTTCTCCAAACAATCTTACCTATTTACATGATTTTCAGAGCATAAGTCCCTTTTCTTCCATACACCTTGGAAAGTTTTGTTTATTACTTAACAGAGCAGTGTTGTCTTCTTGAGAAAGGCATGGTCTCCCTATGACAGTATTAGGTACATTTCTATGCTCCCTAGAAAAGGAGTACACAAAGCAAAAAAAAAAAAAAAAAAAAAAAAAAAAAAAAAAAAAAAAAAAAAAAAGAAAGAAAGAAAAAGAAAAGAAAAGAAAAAAAAAGATTGCTTGAAATTCTTTACCAAAGGAAACCCATATAATTCAGATACAGAAACCCACTGTAATTTATGCAGACAAGTCATTTAAAAATATACATATTCCTGAAATTAATTAGAAATTTCAGTAGAATATAGTTCTTTGAAGATAGCATTGAAATACTCATAACACAAAAGAAACAGGAAGATGAACTGGTTGAGTCTATAATGACCAAATTGTCTGATTTTTTAGACCGTAGATGGATTTCTTGAACCCCTATACAGACTCTCAGGATTAACCACCTCATTCTGCCAGGAACTTCTGCAAGATGTATCTTGGCTTTTTTTTTTTTTTAATGTTTATTTATTTTTGAGAGAGACAGAGTGCATGAGAGGCAGAGGGGCAGAGAGAGAAGGAGACACAGAATCTGAAGCAGGCTCCAGGCTCTGAGCTGTCAGCACAGAGCCCGACGTGGGGCTCGAACTCACGGAGTGCAAGATCATGACCCGAACTGAAGTCAGCGGCTGACCGACTGAGCCACCCAGGTGCCCCGTATCTTGGCTTTTAATGTCTTCTCTTATGGCCCCTCACTTGGCCCTAGTACTTTATCACTTTATTTTTAAATCATTAAATCTTTTTGCTAGAACCTCTTTTTTTCTCCAACCGATTGTATACCTTTATTTGACCTTTCTGAAGAAACGTTTCCAATGTGTCCTTGCGATGTTCATGATCATTCTTTTCTTCTCAGACATTGTTCAACCTTAACTGACCTGTATAATTTATAAGTTCATCGACAATCTTGTTACCCCATGATCCTAGTTCCCCATTCTTTTATCACAATCCCTCTTCTGAATCCCTTTTTCCTAATTTTTCCTAATACAGTGAGTCGTGTCTACTCACATCAGCCTTAGATATCATTCTGCCTTTATTCATACTGTCAGTCCCAGATGAGATGCCTTGGGTCTTCCTGGTTTCAGGTAAAGCAAACTCTAAACTTTCACGAGAGACCAAAACCAGGCTGGCTTAAAGAAGAATGTTATTTCACTGACCTGTACCCACCCTGGGTGACTGGCTGGGAGGCTCTGCTCCACATGGGCATTCAGAGATTCACATTTCTCCAATGATCTAGCTTCACCAGTATATAAGCTTTTATCTTCAGCTGAATAATTAAAACTGGGCACAGGCACATCCATGTTGCAGTGGTCATGAAGAAGGAATCAGAGATGGCTATGTAAGCAATTTTCTGTTTAGCAAGTAAGGTAGAAGCTGTACATATCAATTCTTTCCAGATCCATTTAGTGAAGACTTAACTACGTAGCTATATAACTACTTGCAAAGGAGAGCTGGAAATGTATGCTCTAGATATAAGGCCATATTTCTTGCTTAAATTCCATTATTATGGCAAATAGAGAGATGAACTTTGCTGGCTACCAGTCTCTGATCCACTCCTCTTTACTTATTAAATTTATAACCGTTTTTAACAGTTTCTAATCTAATTACTTCTCACAGTTTCCAATGGTTGTCTCTCATCTGATAAGAAACCTTGAAAAATGGGTCTATGTTTTACTTTTTAAAAATCAACTTTATTGAGGTCTAATTTAACACAGTCAACAATGAAATTTTAAAACATGCATTGATGAGCTTTGACGAATGTAAGTATGCATGTAATTCCAGCTATAATTAAATTATAAAATGTTTCCATCACCCCCAAATTCTCCAGCTAATCCTGATCTCAGTTGACCCCTGCTTGCTTTCTGTCACTGTAGTGACATATGGAGTCATCATGTGTACATTGTTTTTACCTGGCTCTTTCTGATCAGCAAAATGATTGATATCTCTTTGTAACATATAACATGCACTATATAAATAAACTCGTGATCATAGTTCGTTAATGCAATCAACAAATACTTGTTAAATGTCTACCTTTTATAAGATATTGAGTACAATGTTATCTCACCTGGTAGGTTAGAAGAATCACCAGAAAGACATAAATAATGAATAGATTCCTGAGAGGATCAAGCCTCTCTCTGAGATATTAAAATCAGTCTTTCTGAAATATGCGATTCTTTATATGAAAAATCTCTACATCGTGCAGAAAAATACGGGAATAATTGTGTAAATCTTTTGGTCCCAAGGAGGTGGGCTACATAATTAATTCACTATCTTAGCCAGATGATCAGAGTGTTAAGTCATGTGGATGATTTGTACCCTTGATATAATGTGCTGAGTGGGACCACCTCTGTGATCTTCTTCTGAAAACAATAGAATAACCACAGTCTAATTATGAGAACACTGTAGCAAAATCCCCCCTTGAGTCACATTCTACAAACTGCCTGATCAATCCTCCTTAAGACTGCCAAGAATCTTGGGCACCTGGGTGGCTCAGTCGGTTAAGCGTGGCTCAGGTCATGATCTCATGGTTCGTGAGTTTGAGCCCTGTATCCGGCTCTGTGCTGACAGCTCAGAGCCAGGAGCCTGCTTCCGATTCTGTGTCTCTCTCTTCCTTTGCCCCTCCCCTACTCACGCTGTGTCTCTCTCCTTCTCTTTCAAGAATAAGCAAACATTAAAAAAATTAAAAAAAAAAAAAAAGACTGCCAAGAATCTCAAAAGCAAGGGACCTGAGAAACTGTCATAGTCAGGAGAAGGCTCAGGGAAGCTCAGGCAACAAAGGGCAGAGTCAACAGTGAACTAAGAGCTGGGACCTACCCTCGTACGAATTAGACTGTCTGCCAGAGAAGGCATGCCCAGCTTGCCAGAACTTCAGGCTTCTCTTAAAAGAAGCCAGAACACATTTTTATGTATCTCTCAAGTTTTAAATGTTGGCAACTATTTCAAAAGATTTAAACCGTGGACAGGCCAAAATTACGTGGGCCAAACAAAACATATCTGAGGGCAAAATCTGGCCTGTAGCCTGACGGTTTTGACCTCTGCTCTACAATAATAAGATTGATTTTTAAAAATTGCTTATTAAATTACTCATTTATGTGTAGTCACACCTCAGGCTGGTGTTCAGAGAAACTCAGACTTTTGGAGAGTTAACTGGGTGACCTGAAAATTACACTCTATACTTCAGTTGAATTAACCTTAAGTTAATTTAAAATGTCCTAATTATAGATATTTTGTAAGGCTTTTGCTGCAGAAGACTGAAATTTGAAATCTTGCTATTTTTAAAGATTGCGAGGAGGTTTCTAGAAATTTAACGTGACTGGGATTGCTAACAACTGTTGGTGAAAACAGAGCGGCCGAATTTGTCTGCCATTTTATTCAGATTTATGAATAGATAGATGGGCTAAGAGGAAGAGAAATAATAATCTTAACTTATAGTGGACATTTTTCTTTCTTTCGAGGCAGTACTCCGTAACCGGGCTTTGGCACGTGCTTCTTAACATCTGCATTGAGGTACAATATATCGTTAGCAGTATTTATGTAGTCAAATATGCCTATGTACGCGCACATGTGTACTTACATGGGTATGCACACGTTAGAATGCACACTGCTCTATGACAGTTAGATTTATTAGATTCACCACCTTCAAGTCCTGATTTTGAGCTGCATCTTTCAACTTTCTAAGCTTCACTTCACTCATCTGTAAGATGAGGCTAGTCATGTTACCCACCTTTTACGGCTTAAAACAATATAACACATATAAAGCCTAAAAACAGCGTTCAGCCCATTACAACCCTCAGGAAGCATTAGATAATATAATTGTGTAAAAACATGTATTCATGAAGATATATATGCTAATTTATGAAGACACGTTCCTTCTAATAAAGCAACATTTAATACAATTAGTAGTCCCAGAGAAAATAATTTGTCTTCAATATCTTATTTGCACTATTTTTTTGGGGGGTAATTTTCCAGATTAACAAATATTCTGTTAGTCCATTTGATTAATGACCAGAGCTAGAAAAAGAGCATTTGAAGGAGAAAGGGTATTTTCAAGGTCACTGTAAGTGATCTTTATTGGAAAGCCAGTGCTGAGGGCATCACTCAATTATGTAGAGTACACAACAGGAAATTGCAAGCGGCATATGCAGACGGGATCCCTGCAGACAATGACATCAGCGGACAAAATGCAGCTGTGGAGAAAGGTCTCGGTGTATCAAAAGCACGAATTAAGAACTTCCATTACTGAATATCACACCCACTGAGTCATTAGAAAAGATGTAATTCTGAAGTGTCAGTAAGTAGGCATTCAGGATATTTGCTTTACCAGCCAGAGTCGATAAGGCGTCGTACTTGCCCTTGAGAGAGAGCTGGTCGCTTGGCACAAAAATGAAGAATATCTAAGATAGATGATCTGGGTCTCTGACACAGTTCTCAGGCTCTTTGAGGTCAAGGTTTTACAGTGGGTAAAAATGTCAAGTTCCGAAAACTTCCTGTTGTGTTTTCCATTACTGCTGTGTGTGATTCTTTTCAAAAATCAGCTCACTTGTATTAGTCTAAGGTGTTTTTTTCCTGCTTCTGGTATCCATCATCGTTTTTATCCATTTTCTCCTGTTAGGTCAGGCCTTTATCACCTGCTACCTGGATTATCGGAACTGCATTATAATTGGTTTTCCTGATTCCAGCCTCTGCAGTTTCATCTGTGACATTCTGTCTGCCGTCAGAATACCTTTAAGAAATGCAATGATTATCATGCCGTGTCTGTTCCCCAGCATCCTTAAGAGCTCTTTATTGTCAATAAGATGATCTAAAGTCAAATTGCAATGTACTCCTCTTGTCATTTATATTGTATTCCAACCCTATCTGAGGACTGAACATACCCTGAAGCCTTCTGGCTCTCTGGCTTTCGATATCCTGCTTTGTCAGCTTCGAATACAACTGTAACTCATGATGTACTTGCCTTTAGAAGCCTGCGCTCTCGCCAAAACCTGTCATGTGAAAGCCACTCCTGACAAATAATCTTACGATTAATAACTACAATAATAATCTATCATTTTGTAGAATGCTGTGTGTCACGCTCTTGGCTAGATGCTTCACATGAATGGTCTTTATTTGAGTTGTGAGGATACATTATTTTGATCCCCATTTTGTCAATGAGGGAACTGAACTTTGGAGATATTAATAGTCTATCCAGTGACATAAGTGATAGTGATCCGGGTGTTTACATTAAGACTCTTGCAGCTTCCATAGAAATTTACTTTTGCATCTATAAACATCATTTGCATCATTATGTTGCCCTTCATGCAATGTGTACAGGTCTGTCTCTCCCATTAAGTATTTACCCTACTGGTAGAGACTGACCTTTTTGTTCTTTCCATGCCTAGGAAAAGCATGCCCAATATTTAAAAAAAATAAATTAAGTGGTACACATCTCTATCTATTCCGATATAATTAAAAAATGAAATCTGAAAAACTGTTACTTCATAGGCTATCTTCTTCGGTCCTCAATGTGAGATAGGCAACGGATATTATCATCCCATTTAATAAATGAAGAAATCACAGTTTAGAGATAAAAGGTCCTGACAAAGTTCACATAGTAAGTGATTGAACAAGGATTTGAGTACACATATTTTGTTTCCTAATATAACGCTCCACTGTCAACCGGATTTTCCTTACTTGGAATATCAAGGTTACAGGCATTTGGAACAACCTAGATATCAGAAGAAAACTTCAGTGTTCATGAGGATTTGGGGCAACAGTTAAAATTGAAAGCGGGAAGAGTTTGCGTCGTTGGGACTAAAACTCACGAAATAATCCCATCAAGGTCCACAGGGCTTAAGGAAATAATAATTTGTGAAGTTAGTTTTGCACTTATTTGTTCAGGGAGATCATTCTCTTCCTTCAGTACTTGACAGTGTTGTGCACCTCCTTCTGGCCGCTGTTTTCTGATGAGAAATCTGCTGTCTTTTGAATTGTTTATCCCTTAAAGGTAAGAGGATGCCTCTTTCTCACCGCTTTCAAGATTTTTTTCTTTGTGTCTGGTTTTCCGGAGTTTATGATGTATCTTGGCATGGATTTATTTGGGTTTATCCTGTTTAGAGTTTGCTCAGCTTCTTGAATATGTACATTTATTTATTTATTTATTTATTTATATTTTTCCCCCCAAATTTGAGACGTTTTCGGGCATTAGTTATTGGGATACCTTTTCAGTCCTATTCTTTTCTTCCATTTCTCCTGAGACTCGGATAGCGTGAAATGCCAGATTTTTGTTATAGTCTTACAGGTTCCTGAGGCTCTGTTCATTTTTCTTCAGTCAATTTTCTCTCTATCGTTGGCAGTGGGCAATTTTTCTCTTCTGTCTTCAAGTTAACTGGATCTTTTCTGCACCATCTTCGTTCTCCTATTGGGCCCATTCATGACATTTTTTAATATCAGTTTTTATATTTTTCAGTTCTACAATTTCCATTCGACTCTTCTCATGTGTGTGTGTGTGTGTGTGTGTGTGACCATTCCCTTTGATGAGACCTCCTATTTTCTCATTTCCTCTCGTGTGCGCACGCGTGTGTGTGTGTGTGTGTGTGTGTGTGTGTGTGCGTGTGTGTGACCATTCCCTTTGACGGGACTTCCTATTTTCTCATTTCCTCCCAGCGTGTCGGTAATGGCTCACCGATGCATGTTTGCAGTGGCTGTTTTTTCCCGTGTCGGAATATTCCAGCATCTCTACCACCACAGTGCCAGGCATCTTGATCATCTTTTCTAATTTAATTTGATATGGTTTCTGGTTTGGGACATAATAAGTGATGTTTGATGTATCCTGTCCATTTTTAATATTATTTCATGAGAATCTGGATCCTGTTTATATCTTCTGCTTTCGCGGTCCTCCTCTGACACCATGCCAGCAAGGAAACACAGCACCATTTGCTGGGTGGGTAAGTCAGGCTCCCTGGCAGTGCTCTGCAGAGACCATTCATTACTGCTCTTCTTATGACTTCCTCTGACACTGTGGGTGTGTGTTGGGTGGGGGCTCCTTATTGCCCAGTGAGGACGGAAGTCCGGCACCCCAGTCAACCTTCTTTGAAACCACCAGTAAGGGATCGGGGAACCTCACAAAAACCAGGTGAAGTTGGAAGGTGGGGCTTTCAATCTGACCTTTGCTCACAGCGTTGATAATGGAGCCACAGTTTACCCATGGTATTTGGCTGAAAGTTTTCTGTCTAGATAGGATGACCCTTTCCTGGTCCTTTGCTTAGATAGAGAAGCTTTGCTTGGCTTTTTTAAAAATCTGTATCCATTGATGTTTCCAGATGAGTATCTTCTTCAGCACCCAGTCTGGGCTATAATGAGCAGCAGACAATCCAGAGAAGCCACCACTATGTCATTCCTTGGGTCTCTAGGTTCCTAGAAGGCCTGTCTTCTTCTCTGTATCTTTCAGAGTCATCTTCTCTTTGCTTCATATGTAATATTCAGAGCTTTTAGTTGTACTCAGTAGGAGGAATAGGAAGAAATAGATATACTCTATATTGTCCTGAAATTAACAGTTTTATACAACCAGAGGCAAATTTAACCAATGCATATTATTTGAAGTCTCCCAGGTGAGTAAGATAAATTAGAGTCCCTGGAGTTAGAATAAAGTAGAAGGCCAGGTGCAAGCCCAGAGTTGCCATAACCTTTAAGACTTGGTTGGAAAAGGAAAAGTCAATTAAGGAGATAGAACACGAATGTCTAGAGAGGAAAAGGAGAAAGTATGACAGATGAGGCATCCTGTAAGCAAAGATATGTATGTTTTTCAAGAATGTAGGAATGATCACCTGTCAATGTTGTAATACCCAGCTAGGTTGACACTTGGAATTCATCATCGTACTTTACTTGACAAAATGATTAGCGATTGTAGAAAGAGTATTTGGGTAGAGATATTTGAATGAGTTAAAAAGTATATGTTGAAGACAAAATTATGAAACGGTAAAAAGATCAGTGGTTTCCAAGAATTAATAGGATATCTCTGTACTCTCTGCTCATTTTTTTTGTAAATTTAAAACTAATCTAAAAAAATAAAGTCTATTTTTTTAAAAGCAAAAAAAATAATATACAGCATTTTCAAGGAAAAAAAATGTGTATATTGTTGAGAAATGGACCTACAGACTCTTTTCAAGAAGTTTTGTTCTCCACATGAGCAGAAAATAAAATGGTAGCCAGAGGAAGAAGTGGGGTCAAAGGATACTTTTCTTTTGGTCCTTTTTTTTTTTTTTTAAGATGGTACCCATTAAAGCAGAATGCATCAAAGAGGGGAAAATGGAAAGTGTGTAAGAAGGAGTACAATTTCCAAAGCAGAAATCATTCAGTAAATGAAAGGGGACAAGATCCAGAGGCATGAAGAGAGGAGGAAGAATCTCAGGGAGATAAAAATAGTTTTGCAAAAAGTCGTAAATAGGATAATGCAAGAGAAGAATCTTGGAGAAACATCTGTGTCGTTTATCTTTTAAGTTATTGACACTCAAGATCATTTGGGTGTTACATTTTTATAATCACAGGTGTTATTAACCTTCCCTGGGGAAGAAGGGTCAGATGAAAAAAAAAAAAAAGTAGGGAAACTGCTTTTCCAATTCAAAATCTAAATCACGTTTGGATTTGCCATGAAAATAGGACAATGTCAAAACAACACAGCTTCATATCCAGGAAATAAGACTTCCTCAGACAATATGAATAGATATTGACTTACTTATAATGCACTAGAAATGACAGAAAACCAATAAACTATGTTTAATTCTTTTGAAATGTCCCTAAGAACGGAACAGACATTTCTCTACTTTGCCCATTTGGAGCCATTTGCCATATTTAGCATTTGGTAGACCAACAACAATTAGCTTCTTTTTCTTTCTTGACATTTTTAAATTTTATGAAATATGGGGGTTCATATTTATTAACTACCTAAGCTATTACTTTTCTTAAAAGAATTTTCCCTATTTCCTCTCCCTACTCTACAAGTTTGGTCAAAAGAATGAACAATAGACAACATTATTGGTTATTTCAATGGCAGATAAGTTAGTCAGTTTAAGGGAATGAAATGCTAGTTCATCTGTGAAGTGATGCTGGAAGCTTCTGAACATATTTTATGCTTGACAGTAATAATATTGAATTAATATGTCCCCGCAAGGCTTAGAAAATCTGGTTCAAATTTAGCCCAATTTATCAAGGTTTGGCAGAGTTATAAGAATTAACAAATCATGCTGTGACTTAAAATTAGCATTATGAATATTTAGGAGCTGTTAAAACTGTGGGCTAAATATATAAAATGTCACTGTCATCATATAAAAACACAGTTTCAAACACAAGAGAGGAAGGCTTATTACACAGTTCAGTATGGTACAAAATACTGCATTTGATTTTGCTTTTGAGATCAATGTCTTTATAAATGTTTTCTTTTCAGTAATAAAAAGTACTTTACCTCTGCCGCAAAGACATCAGCTCAGGATATCTCTCTGCCCTTCGATCTGATCTTACTATTTGTTCCCCGTACCACATAGGAAATGTTAGTGACACTCCATCCTTTTAAAAAGCAGGAGAGAGCCCTTCTGGAAAGTCTCTCCCTCTTCGTACTGTAGAATCCAGGGGGGATCTGAAGGTTACATGCAGTTGTCTGAACCGTAACTGAATGAAAGTGGAAAAAAACAATTCTTTGACAAATGTATATGACATATACGCGTCCCTTGTAAGTCCATTATCTACACTTGTGTATCAGTAAATTGTAGAACTTTTGTTCTCATTTCACTGTTTTGGTCGGAAATTTAAAATGACAAAAAAAAAAAAAAAAAAAAAGAAATGATATACCTAAATAAAAAGGGTGATTTTTCTAATCGACAAAATGAGGTCAAATAAATTGAGTAGAGTGATAGATAAGTAATTATATCCCCAGAGAGCTTGTTAAAAGGTTACTTTGGATAGGCAATTAGGATTGAGGACCTTGTAGAAAGCTGATGACTTCATTTTTCATTAAAAACTTTTTTTTTTTTTTTTTTACAAATACGAGACTAAGAACTGGAAATGGCATTACTGATTATCTCTAGAGCAGTGGTCTTAGTGGGAGTGATTTTGCTGCTAAGGGGCATACGCTAATGTCCAGTAACCTTTTTTAGAGGTAGTATAATTGGCATATAAGATTGTATTAGTTTACATGATAATTATCATCGTATTAGTATACAACACAATGCGTTAATATTTGTATATATTTCAAAGTGATCTCAGCAACTGTAGCTAACATCTGTCACCATACATAATTGCAAAATTTATTTTTCTTGTGATGAGAACTTGTAAGATCTACTCTGAGGGCAAGTTGCAAGTATGCAATGCAGTATTGTTAACTATGGTCACTGTGCTGTACGTGGTAGCCCACGACTTATTTATTTTATACCTGGAAGTTTGTACATTTTGATCCTTCTCCACTGATTTTTTTCCGCCAACACCCCCCACCTCTGGCAACCATCAATCTGTCATCTGTATCCATTGTTCATGGAATAACTACCTTTAAGTGAGTGTTGTTCTCATGAAGTATCTTTGTCTAGTTATAAGGATAAAAATGAAGTTGTTAACATTTATTAGCCCCAATTTTTTTCTTCCCTCACTATCTGGCCATTTCGTGTAAAGTCTTTTCTTTCTCCCAATCCACTTTGAATTATCTTGATAATGTATTGGCATTACATATTTTGCACATAGTTTAAGCATTGGTTAAATTCTGACGATTTTTTTTTTCAAGCATGTAGAGAACACACCTATGTAGAATTCAAACTTTGGAATTTGTAGGTGGCATCAGTTGATAATGATACTTTCGAAGTTATTCTTTTGGAAACACAACGGATGAGCAATTTTTGGTGGGAAAAATAGATCAAAACTAGGGAAAATGAAGTATTAAGGTAAGTTAAGAAGTAATATACTATCAGAAATGCAGTTTTGAAAAAGAGTGAGCTAATGCTAATTTTGCACTAAGAAGATCAAATGCTTTTTCTGAAACATGATGATGTGTAAACATCAAAACATGATGATATATAAAATCCAGTGCCGGGAGGGCATCATAATGGGTATAAAAAAATAAACAAAACAAGCAACAGAACAATGTTTTTGTAATCATTGTAGGTAATAACCAAAATAGTTCTGCCAGAGTTTATTTATTTTATTCAAACACAAATTTTTTTAATGTTTTTATTTATTTTTGAGGCAGAGAGCGACAGAGCATGAGCAGGGTACTGGCAGAGAGAGAGAGAGAGGGAGACACAGAATCCGATGCAGGCTCCAGGCTCTGAGCTGTCAGCACAGAGCCTGAGGTGGGACTGGAACTCACAGACTGTGAGATCGTGACCCAAGCCGAAGTCAGATGCTTAACCGACTGAGCCACCCAGGCGCCCCAGTTCTGCCATAGCTTACATGAAAAGTAAATATATTTTATTGTTAGAGAGTAGCCTGGAATTGACACCATAGTCTTTGACCAGATAAAGCCTTAGCACAACACGTGGGGAGAGCCGTAATAATTTGAACAAGAGAAGAGGAAACCTCTTTGGTTTCCCAGTACTTGTACTAGAAAGAAGAATAAAAATGGCAGAATGTTTCCCTGACGCCTCTAATCCCTGGAGTGACAGAGAGACAACAAAGAGGAGGGACTTGGAAAATCCTGGGGAAGAGATTTCTCTCTAATTGCCCTGGACAGAGGTGTCCCCTATCATGGGAGCGCAGAAGAAAAATGCACTCAAATGACGGACTTAATTTTGTAAACAAACGAACAAAGTACTGGAACTGCAAGGTTGACCGAGTCTCTTTTGCACAAGCGTGTCTCCTTGCCTGCGTTCTCTGAATGCCGAAAGGTGAGGTCTAAATGAGTGAAGGCGGTGCCCTTGTTCTCTGGGCAGAGAGAATGGAGAGGAAGGGAGGTGGGGGGAGGGAACTCAGATGCCACATTTGTACCATGACCTTGATTAAAGTAGGAAACAGATTGTGTCTTGTGCAGAGAAGAGTGATTATTTATGGACACTGACATGTGTTGTATGAACACCTTGTCAGACGCTCTGGGACTGTCATGAGCTATAGATCTTAGGGAAATCAGAGGTTCCTGATATTGTCCTCCTGGGAGCTGGAGCCCCAAATAGATTTACTGTTTACGAATCATCACCTGTGGTCAATAATCCTTGGTTTTATCCTTCTAAGATGAGTGTTGTTGAGTGAAATTTTTTTTTTTTTACATGTTTAAACCTGCTTTTGTTTGTTTTGTTTTGTTTTGGCCAAAGGTTTACTTACAAATTTCTTTAGGTCGTATGCTAGTTTAAATGATTAGGTTTGCAACCCAGTGCTAATTTAACTTTACACGTGCTTGCCATGATCAGAGCACATGCCATAAGTACACGAGTGTTACATTCCAGCGCACGTTAACACAGGATTTGAGCAGGAGGTAAAACATACATACGTACATGCATACATATGTGCATAACAGAACCCACAAATTAAAGGACTAGATAGGGACGATAAATTTAAGTCGAAGCAAATAATTTTCAACATAACATATTTATTTTCTCTTTAGTATCTCTCCTTTTGTTTTTGTGACAGAGACATAGACCAGGAAACTTACTACCTAATGATCTAAAATGGTATCTAAGATGATCACATCGCTAGATTCACACCATGAATCATCTAGAATGCTCTCATTTTTCAGCCTTATAAGGGGAATCTATTTTGTTTTATGCCCTCTGTACGGTGGGAGATAGAGGCATTTTAGATGCATAAAGAAGGATGTTCACACATCTATGAATTGTGATACCTGCCCCCCAAGTGCTGTTTTTACAAATGGGCTAAACATAAAAGATAATGATAGAGGAGTGGCCTCGAAAGATAGCACAATAGGAAGACCCAAGACTTCGTTGCTCCCATGGAAATATTGATTCAACAACAATAACACTTCCCTTTGTGGGAAATCCAGAAATCAATTAAAGGGTCCTGCACCCCAGGTAAGTGCAAAAAAGCAGCTGCATCAAAGCCAATAGGAAGAACATGATACCTCTTCACCATAGTATCCTGGCACGGTGCCATACCATTGGGCATACAAAAAAAAAAATAACACCAAAACTGGACCATTATCTGACACTCTACACAAAAATGAGTTCAAAATGGATTAGAGGCTTAAATGTAAGAGTCGAAATTATAAAACTCTTAGAAGAAAACTTCTAGCAGAAGGGAAAATCTTCATGATATCGGTCGTGGCAACAATGTCTTGAAGATGACCCTATGAGCACAGGCACCAAAAGCAAGCATGGACAAGTAGGGCCACCTCAGCCTGAATAGCTTCTGCACAGCAAAGGCAACCATCGACAGAATTAAAAGACAACTCACAGAATGGGGGGAAAAAAGTATTTGAAAACCATAGGACTCTTACAACTATTGAAAAATGAGAAAGGACTTGAATAGATGTTTCTCCAAAGAAGACACACAAACGGCTAGAAGTTATATAAGAAGATGCTAAATGTTACTAATCATCAGGGGAGTGCACATCAAAACCATAATGAGATGTCACCTCCCACCTGTTATCATGATGATTATTTAAAAAACAAACAAACGTGTTTTGGGGAAGGTGTAGTGAATTTGGAACCCTCATACGCTGCTGGTGGGAATGTAAAATGATGCAGCCATTGTGGACAACAGTATATATAGAGTTTCCTCAAAAAATTCAAAATGCTGCCATATGACCTGCAATCCAACTTATGGGTATTTTTCCAAAACAGTTGAAAATGGGATCTCAAAAAAATATTTGCACCACCAAGTTCATCGCAGTATTATCCTCAATAACCAAGAGGTGGAAACAACCTAAATGTCCATGGAGGGATGAATGGGTAAAGAAAATGTGGTCTATGCATAAAATGGATTCCCATTCACACTGTAAAAGAACGAAGGAGGGGTGCCTGGGGGGCTCAGTTGGGTAAGCTCCTGACTTCAGCTCAGGTCATGATCTCACATCTTATGAGTTTGAGCCCCAGGTCAAGCTCTGTGCTGACAGCTCAGAGCCTGGAGCCTGCTTTGAATTCTGTGTCTCCCTCTCCCCCGCTCTCCCTGTATCTCTCTCAAAAATAAATAAACATTAAACACATAAACAAATAAAAAAAATACAAAATACAAAAGAAGGAAATCCTGTCCCATGCTACAACATGGGTGAACCTTGAGCATATTACACTGAGTGAAATAAACCAATCACAGAAGGAAAAATACTGCATTGTCCCACTTGTAAGAGGTCTCTGAAGTAGTCAAGGTCATCGAAGGGGAGCACAGAATGATGATGTCCAGGGGTTGCGGGAAGGGATAACAGAGAGCTGATACTCAAAGAGTATAAAATTTCAATCATGCAAAATAAAGAAGCCCTAGAAAACGGATTTAGAATCTTGTACTTATAGGTAACAATAGGGTACCGTTCATTTAAAAGTTTGTTAAGAGGGTGGATGTCATGCTATGTGTTTTCACACCCACACCAAAGATAATGATGGAACACTGGCGTGTGTTTTCTTTGAAAAGATAATTGTAATTTTCAAGATCTCATGTCTATTTTAACTTCCAAATAAACTCTGATCATTTTGGAGGTATGCCTATTTCGACCCTAAGATGCCAAATAAGGAGATGGTTTTAGAACCGGGGGAGAAAAGTAACATGCAGAAAGAACTACTTGGTAGGATCCATACATGTTACGATGTCAGAGGCAGAGCTCTTGGTGCAGGTCTTAAAGTTCAAAAAGAATGGGGTCGAAGTAAGTGGATGGTGGAACATATTTCCAGCCTAACTATGCAAGGTAGAGTTGGAAATTTGCATAAATGTAAACCACAGACTTGAAGGTCCTTTTAAAGGCAGTTTCCTAAATTTTTTTATTCAGGTTTGAAAATGATGCCACAGAAACGAACAAATAATGCATCCAAAAATCTAACATTGCCTTAAGAATATTTTCCAGTCTAACCCATTCCTTCTGGTCACCATGTTTTACCACTTTGCAGTTCAATGACTCCTGATTACGATGCCCCTGATCAGATACACCGTCAGAACCTAAACTCATCCTAACTGACATTAACTCTGTCTGTTCTTGTACTTACTACACCAGATGTGGGATTTAGCTTATCAACAGATTTAAGAGAACACTACTATTGCCTCTATTGTGCAAAATGCAAAGGCATTATTGCCAGTGATTTGGTATTAGAAGTTTGGTCCTCGAGAGGTCCCGTAGTAACCTGTTACCTGGCTTTGGGGTAGTGTTATCTGGGAGTGTTTTCTCCTATAGTAAAAGGCCATTGTTGCTGAGGAACTCTTACTGCCTTAGTGCCTAATTCTATCCAGCACTCCATGTCCTATGCGGCCTTTCCTGATAAATCCTACCTTTAATCCTTTTATAATTGCTACTTCTTTATTTTCAAAGGGTCCTCTATTTCTTTTATTCACATTGAAAGGTCAGAATTCTGCCAGTTCATTTAAGAAATGCGTAGCCCTTTACACAATCTTTGCAAAGAGAAAACCCTTTTAGAAAGAAATACTTGCCCTTCTTTAAGTTTCTTCAAATAGCTTCTGCTCCGTATTTACATTTTCTTCATGGCTTCCTCTGGAAAAGAAATATGGTCGTGCAGTCGCACAGCTTGCCAACTCAACATTAGATTTCTCGGTGGAAGCCTGCAGATGCACAGAAATTAAATACAGTAGAATTATGTGGGAAATGAATGAACTGTAAATTCATTTGAAATGCCCATAGGTACCCCTTTCCAAACTGGGGTGCTTTTAGTGATATGCTGCATTGATTTTCTTGTATGTCACATCACATTGGGTTTGCATGTCTCATTATGCGATGTTATCACTTTATGGTGCTGTGGCTTTCGTGGTGACACTGTGAACATAATGTAATGTGATGTGCCATGGCTGTGAAATGCCATTAAACTATGACACTCTAGAGAGTCAGTGAATTATGCCATTTCACTACTGCACTTTCAGAAGGCAGAGAGAACTACAGGAGGCATTGAGTTTTAGGATTATCTGAATTTGTTTATCTATCTCATTTGAGTTGTACAAAGTCACACGTGGGTAGAATTGGTAACACCACGAACACCACAGCAATTTGAATTTGACACGAGGAAACCCCCCTGTCCTTAATATGGGTTGTTGTTACACCCTGGCATTTCTGTAATTCTGGAGCACTAACGAAACAAGTGTTTTGTGTCATCTGACCCCATGTTTCCCTCATGTTGTACCAAGAAGGGAGAGACCTGCTTTTCTCAAACATGGCCACTTCCCTGGCCAGGAGTGACCGGCATGGTAAGGGACAGTTCAGCGGTTTGTGACTGTTAACTCTCCTGGGTTTTGCTTCTCAGCCTCTGGCTTTCTCATAAATCTGCTAATCCAAAGAGACCTTCAAATTGGTATAACCTAGAGTTTTCTTCCCTTGATGCTTAGCGTCAGGTCACCATAGCGTTGAGTTGGAAGAAAACATACCACCTTTTCTGCTCATCTATGGCCTTGGCATTTTCAATTGAAAATACATTCCTTTAGGGGCGCCTGGGTGGCTCAGTTGGCGAAGCGTCCGACTTCGGCTCAGGTCACGATCTCATGGTCCGTGGGTTCGAGCCCAGCGTCGGGCTCTGTGCTGACAGCTCGGAGCCTGGAGCCTGTTTCGGATTCTGTGTCTCCCTCTTTCTCTGACCCTCCCCCATTCATGCTCTCTCTCTCTCTCTCTCTGTCTCAAAAATAAATAAATGTTTAAAATTAAAAAAAAACATACATTCCTTTAAAACTTTTTTTTCTTTTTTAAAATATTTATTTAGATTCAAGTTAGTTAGCCTGCTGTGTATTATTGGTTTCAGGAGTAGAACCCAGTGATCACTGGGAAGTTCATCACTCCCATAGAACACCCAGTGCTCGACCCAACAAGTGCCCTCCTTAATGCCCATCACCCATTTAGCCCATCGCCCCTCCAGCAACCCTCACTTTGTTCTCTGTAGTTAAGAGTCTCTTATGGTCTGCCTCCCTCTCTGTTTTCATCTTACGTTTCTTCCTTTCCCCGTGTTCATATGTTTCATTTGTTAAATTCCACATAAGTGAAGTCAGAGGATATTTTTCTTTCTCTGACTTATTTCACTTAGCGTAACACATTCTAGTTCCATCCATGTTGCTACAAATGGCAGCCTTGCATTCTTTTTAATCACTGAGTCATAGTATTCCTCTAAAGCCATTTTTTTTGCTTGTTTGTTTTACAGAAAGCCTTTCAAAGTGGAGTCTTCTGTGAAGTCTACTGTGGGGTCTATTTGTATGATGGCTGTCGTTGGAGTTGGAGCCCGGATAACGTAAAACCAGCAACGATAGCAATATCTGAAAAGTTCCATCCCGTGTGTAAGATATGACGGTTTTGTAAACATCATCTCATTTATTTTTTTTTTTAATTTTTTTAATGTTTATTAATTTTTGAGACAGAGAGAGACAGAGCATGAACGGGGGAGGGGCAGAGAGAGAGGGAGACACAGAATAGGAAGCAGGCTCCAGGCTCTGAGCCGTCAGCCCAGAGCCCGACATGGGGCTCGAACCCACGGACCGCGAGATCATGACCTGAGCTGAAGTCAGACGCTTAACTGACTTAGCCATCCAGGCGCCCCAAACATCATCTCATTTAATTGTCACATGAAGTATATATTTTATTATTGTATTTTCTAAACAAAAAAAACCCCACTATAATTCATCCAGATTTACTTATTCCCCCCCGTGGATCTTTTCAATCCTGTTCCAGGACCAAATCCTTGTTACTTCTATTAGTTTAGCAGGTCAAAAATTATCAGGGAGGGGTTTCCATCTAATGATGTATTTGGACGTGTGTTTTAATTACTACAGCAAAGAAGTAGCACCACTGTCATCAAAGATAGCAAGCTGCATTTGTATGAAACAAACCAGTTCATGTGAAGATTGCCCCCAATCGTATTATCATGTGTTGAAATAAGAACTTAGGGCCCGAAAGCTCTACAGGTGAGTGACATCACCAGTCCTCACTTAAAACTCCTCTTTGGACTGGGGGCTCCTGGTGGTTCAGTCGGTTAAGCATCCAAATTTGGCTCAGGTTGTGATCTCACAGTTCATGGGCTCAAGCCCCACATCGGGCTCTGCTGACATTGCAGGAAGTGAGGCTGGAGACTGCTTTGGATTCTGTGTCTCCTTCTCTCTCTCTGTCCCTTCCCCGCTCCCCCTCTGTCTCTCTCCCTCTCTCAAAAATAAACATTAAAAAATAATAAAAAAAAAATTAATCTCCTCTTTGGACTTAACTGTTTGAAGGGAAGCCTGTGGAGGACATGGGAGGGTTCAGAGGGGAGATATGCCCCTTTGTGTGTCCTTCTCTCTTCATCAGACAGGTAACATCTTCCATTTTGCTCTCCGTTTTCTCTTCTACACCTTGTTCATATTTGCGACCTGCTGAAACGTAATGCCGCTCCATGTTTTGTTTTGTTTTGTTTTGTTTTTTCCCTCCTGCTCTCAGGTTAAATGGCTTTCTTTTATACTTCTATATAATTCCATAAATAATAAATTTCTTGAAGTAATTAAAATACTCTTTCCATGCCACTGATGAAAAACGTAAGGTATAATGTAGCGTGTACTCTTTTAAAGCTTGACCTTGACTTCAACATTATTCAAGTGCAATAAGGTTGGTCCTAAGCCCATTTAATTTGATACTATGTTTTGATAATGAATGGATGTATTCTAATTTTTCATGTTGGCTTTCATGTGCTTATAATACTTACAATGACATTAATAACTTTTAAGTATTCATATATTGCTTCCAGATTACTGGCATGATAATATGTTCGAGGAGTACTGCCAATTAGAAAAGAGTTTCTGCTTAGTACATTGGCTTCATTTATTCTCATTTATATCCAGAGGGCATAGAATTCTTACATAAAAACATGTATTTTATAGATGCAGTTGCAAATGTCTAGTAAAATAATTCTAAAATATTTTCATAGCTGTGATTAGTTTTGGTCTCCTATAAACCAGTGTGTGTGTGTGTGTGTGTGTGTGTGTGTGTGTGTGTAAGTGTGTGTGTGTGTAAATAAGATAGTAAGATTGTAAGGTAGGACTTTTATGTCTAATTGTGTGAAACCATGAACCATGAAGCCTCTTTGTGTTCTAGTTTTATTTATAATTCTTCATGCCTTCAATATTCAAGTTTTTACTTCCACTTTAGGGAAATGATTTATATTCTGGGCCAGTACCCCCCATATTAGTTTTCCATTGTTGCACACCCAATTAGCACATGCCTAGGGGGTTAACATACATTTATTGTTTCACCATTTCTTAGGATAAAGAGTCCACAAAGCGCTTAGCTGTGTCCTCTGCCCTGGGCCTACCCAAGCTGAAATCAAGATGTTGACCAGCTGTGTTCTTATTTGGAGGCTTGACTGGGGAAGAACTCACTTCTTTTGTCTTTTGACTGTACGGTTGAGGGTCTCAGTTTCTCACTGACTGTTGGCTAGAGGCCACCCTGAGCTCCTAGAGGCTGCCTGTAGATTCCTGTCACGTAGCTTTCTCCACAGGCGGATCACAGACAGCCATTTTCTTCTTCAAGGCCAGCAAGAGAATCTCTCTGCCCAGACTACTAGGATAGAGCCTTATGTAATGTGACATCAACATGGAAGTGACAAATGACCTTTGCCATATTCTATCAGTAGACACAATTTCCACTCAGGGGAAGTCATTGTAGGAAGTGAGGCTGGGGTTCGCCTCAGGGTTTCTACCTGACACAACACTCCCCCACCACACCAAGGACTTCTATCAGTTGAAAATACACCAAGTACCTACCTAATCAGTATTTTCTCTGAGTTTCTTATGGGAGACAGTTTGGTTTCAGGTCAGTATCCCTTCTTGTTGCATTGAGGGCGCTGTCTCAAAAGAGTCAAGTCAGCTGGACATTTTAAGGCTTGAGAACAGTCATGTAATTTTTGTTCTATTTTGTATTGCTATCTTCCACTAGGACATCGTCAGTATATTTTAAACTGTTCCAATCTTACTGCGTAGGATTAGAGTGACTTATATTAACCTGTATAAAGGAGTGGGAATGACAATAATAATGCCAATTGCTATCATTTGCTCTGTGTGGTCGTATCATTTTTCTCTCGACAGCATTGCTGCAATGGAAGCATCACAGCGTCTATATTTTTTGCGATTAGAAAACCAGGATTAGAGACTGTTGTGCACGTGCCCAAAGTGAAAAGCTCCTATCTAGCAAAATGCATTTTTTTAGCTGAGGTCTGGCTAAACCGAAACCACTCATCCAAATTAGAGCTGTTTTGATATGAGTAATCCTAGGAAGAAAATTATCTTTTGTGTTTTAAGAAACTTTTCTGAACATGTCCAAAATCTAGTATTTTTTTTTTTTTTTCTTTTTCGATTTGGGATCATATCAAGTAGGCACAATTCTGGAATTCTGACACTATCTGTAGAGCAGTGACTCAATTTTGCACTTCTGACATTTTGTGTTTTCTAACACTGTGTTTTGATGCCTGTTCTGTATATTGTGAGATATTTAACAGCATCCCTGGTTTCTTTTCAGTACGACAAACAAAAATATTTCCAGCCATTGCCAAACGTCCTGGGGTTTGAGAAGTGAGGAGAGTCAAAATTGCCCTTGGTTAAGAACCAATGTTCTATGGTGAATTCTACTTGTTTTAAAGCTTCTGACTTTACCTCTGAGATCTTCCCAGGAATATTTTTTAAGATTATATTTCTCAGGCTGCCTGGGTGGCTCAGTCGGTTAAGCATCCAACTCTTGGTTTCGGCTCAGGTCACCACCTTGAGGTTCGTAGGATCGAGTCCTGTGTCAGGCTGATAGCACAGCTCTCTCCCTCTCTCTCTCTCTCTTTCTCCCTCCCTTACTCTCTCTCTTTCTCTCCCAACATAGATAAATCAACTTAAAAAAAAAATAAAAGTTTACTTATAGATCCTTAAAAAAAGTAAGTTAATCTTTGGGGTGCCTGAGTGGCTCAGTCAATTAAGCATCTGACTCTTGATTTTGGCTCAGGTCATGATCTCATAGTGCATGGGTTCGAGCCCCATGTCAGGCTCTGTGCTGCCAGTGCAGAGCCTGCTGGGGTTCCTCTCTCCCACCCCCCAGCCCCACCACTCCCTTGCTCTCTCTCTCTCTCTCAAAATAAACTTAAAAAAGATTACATTTCTCTAAATATGACATTATATCTGCCATTTTCCTTTCCTTTACACCTTTGCAAAACCATACTTTCAGTGATTACCTGTGATAACATCATTTAACTAACTAAACACATATTTTATTTGTCAGATATTGAAATGGCGGTTAGAACATTCAGGAACGTTCAGGTCTGAAAGGGCATCCGAATGAGGGCAAAGCCTTGAGCCTACAAAAAGAACCTTCTTTGACACACTTGTAACGCAATTTAACTTCCTGCCATTTTAACAATCTTAGGCACTGATTTGTAGTTTTTCCCACCCTGGATGCAACAGTTCCAGCTACTCAAGTTCTGCATCTGACCTGGTCTCAAAAACCATTTGTGTTTTCGCAAGTAAATTGAGTCCCCCGTCCCCACTACTTGCTTCGTAACTTTGTATCTTGCTTAATAAGGTCTCTTATTTCTGTTGACATTTATACTGAACTTGATTTGCTCTAAGACTTATGGGGGACATTCGTATCAAACGGGCTAATGTGAGAGACTCAGTCTTCCTATGAATAAGCCCATAAATATCTATGTTAGTCATTAGCTTGGACCTTAAGCATTTTATACCTTATCTTACCTAGAAAATGAATTCCATATTTGTGGGTAGATGTCTTTACGTGGTTTAAACTTTTATTTTTTTTTTAAGTTTTTTAATGTTTATTTCTTTTTGAAAAAGAGAGACAGAGCTCAAGCAGGGGAGGGGCAGAGAGAGAGACACAGAATCCGAAGCAGGCTCCAGGCTCTGAGCTGTCCGCACAGAGCCCAACGCAGGGCTTGAACCCACAAACTGTGAGATCAGGACCTAAGCCGAAGTTAGTGCCCAACCAACCGAGCCACCCAGGTGCCCCATATGCAGTTTAAACTTTTTAAAGTCAAATTTAAAATGAAAGTGGTAGAGAACACAATAAAACAAGCATTGAGAGTTTAAAGGGGAACAAGGCAATTCACAAGCTTGGAACCTACTGACTATTCTCTTTTCAAAGCATGTACCAATGATAAATGAGATTTTGCATACTTTCTTTTTATTATTATTCAGAGAGATGAATGTTTAGTTTACTTTATTCAGGACACTTCCTCGACCAAAACAATATAGTTCCTTTATTCCCTAATTCTATGATCATTTTTGTCTTGTTTTCATTTTGACTTTTATTTTTTTTTGGTCTTGACTTTTTAACTTCATTTTTTTTTAAGTTTTTTTTTATTGAGAGAGAGAGAGAGAGAGAGAGAGAGAATGAAACAGGAAAAGAGGGAGGGAGAGAGAGAGAGAGAGAGAGAGAGAATCCTAAGCAGGATCTGCACGGTCAGCTCAGAGCCTGACACTGGTGTCAGTAACAGGAAGTGAAAGATCACAACCTGCACAAAAATCAAGAGGCAGACACTTAACCAGCTGAGCCACTCAGGCACCCTGGTTCTGACTTTTTAAAAATCGGGTTGATTTTTTTTTTTTTTTCTGTTTTGGATCCTTATTTACTTTTTTCCTATGTTAGTCAAGCAAACTCTCCACTTGGAAAAATGAAGTTAGATTCTTCACCTTTTCCACCTGCTTGGAAAAATAAAAATCTGTATTACTTCGGAAAAGGCTTGTGATAGATCCGCCTTTATATTGTCATTGAAAACACAGTAACCACTAAGAAAATAATAACATAAATCAGAATACGGTGGGAATTGTATTCTCTTAAGAGAAAGTAAATATAAAGGGTGTGAATATAGTGATGGAAAAAAAGACAAGTTTACTTAAGTGAGTGAGTCGGTAGGAGCCCTAAAAGTTGGTACTATCTGGGGTGCCTGGGTGGCTCAGTGGGTTAAGCATCTGACTCTTGGCTGTGGCTCAGGTCACGATCTCATGGTGTGTGAGTTCGAGCCCCACCTAGGGCTCTGTGTTGACAGTGCAGAAACTGCTTGGGATTCTCTCTCCCTTTGTCTCTCTGCCTCTCCTCTCTCTGTCTCTCTAAATAAATAAATAAATAAACAAATAAGCAAACAAACACACACACAAAAAAAGGTTGATACTATCTGTGAACCTAGGATAAAACACATCTGAGAAGGGTTCCTTTTTTATTTTGACAAAGCTGATAAATTAACTTTATAAGTCAAATTACACTTTAAAGAATTTTTAATGGCGTCAATATATTTCTAATTCAGAAAGACCTTTCCAGTTGTATTCTTTGCTTTTCTACACGCAGGTGTGGATTTTCCACACAGGTACACAGGAAGTGGGAAAGTGAATCGTGGGCTGAGGCGTTTACTCTTTCTATCTGTGCGGGCCAATTAGAATTAAAGCCTCAATTCTATCCAATCTTATTGTTTTCCTTCCACACATATACAGACATTGCACTTGGAGTTGTCGTTGTATTTGCAAGGTTAGACCGTGTTGCTATGTAGCTTTGGTTCCTAGTTTTGATCCAAAATCTTCATTCGAAGAATGCATATTTCTCATTTTTTTTGTATGCTGTGTCTGTCTTCCCTCCTCCCTCTCCCCCTCTCCAACATATCCATGGATTGCTAGAACATGATTAGAAATTGTGTTTCATGATGCTTCTACAAGTCTGGTGGTCTCAGTTTTGCTATGGTAAAAGCAACAACCTCCTGATTTCAGCGGCTTAAAGTATCAAAGTTTTTATTCTTGCTCTTGCCGTGCATCTAACAAGGGTCACTGGGGATTCCCTTCTGCATCACAGCCACTTTGGGTTTGGGTCCTGTGCTGAGGGGACACCAACTCTCTGAAACATTGTCTCGGTGGCAAGGAAAAGAGAGACTAGTCAGTGCACACGGCCCTTTAACTATTCTACCAAAAGTGGCTCTTACACGTCCACTCACATTTCACTGGCCACAGAAGTTTACCTGACTCCCTCCTTCCTTGCAGGGATAAGAAAACAAGGTTATTTCCTTGCTCTGATGAAAAGTTCAAAATATTTGTGGGCCACATCAATGCAACATTGACTATCACCATTTATCCATTTGGTCATAAAATATTAAGTTCACTGTCCTTCCTGTATGCAGAATGCACTAACCTCTTTCCCAAAGACATCTCTAGAAGGTCTGATGCAGTCACTATGTCCAAACTAAAACCCAAGACCTTCAAGTTGTGCCCGGTTCATGGGAGTGTCTTCTGGGACTTGAGACTTAAAAAAAAAGTTTGTTGATTTATTTTGTGTGTGTGTGTGTGTGTGTGTGTGAGAGAGAGAGAGAGAGAGAAAGAGAGAGAGAGAGAGAGAGAATACACAGCTGGGGAGGGGCAGAGAGAGATGGAGAGAGAGAATCCCAAGCAGGTTCTGCACTGTCAGCATAGAGCCCCATGTGGGCTCAATCTCACAAACCGTGAGATCATGACCTGAGCCACAATCAGGAGTCGACGCTTAACCACTGAGCCACGCAGGCGCCCTGGGAATTGAGACTTTTGAACACAGGAGACTCGGAATCCCTCCTCTTCTTCATAATCTCAGTATACATTGAGGGGCAGACAGGTGCAGGATGGGTACAACAAATACTCCCATCCCTGAAGGGGAAGAAAAGGTAATGAATAGCAACTGTTCATTCATGGTAACCTAGAAGCCCACTAAACCCACGATCTGGTTGCTTCCCTGGAGGATGGGGAATGTTCTTCACCTGATACTCTTGGGAGTGCTTCCCCATACGTGGTTTCTTAAGGCTCTTCCTTTTCCATTACTCTGCCTGGCCACATCTGAAGTTAAAGAAAATGCCCTCCGTGGGATGAGCAGATTTCTCAGTGTGCTTCTGGCTTGTGGACTGCTGGGGACCAAGGGTTGGGTTTTTGTTTTTGTTTTTGTTTTTGGTCTCTAATGATCACAGTCTCTTTTAGTCCAGACTGGTTGTAGTTTTGACGGTAATACTCTTCAAAGTCAGCTCCCTGTGGATTGGATTCCACTGGAGCTGCACCTGACGATGTGTGCACACCCATACGTAGTCTCCTTCCAGACGTCATTTGCACATGTGTGCTATCTGTGGCCTGTTTAGCCCCGTGCATCTCTCGCTGTCCTCCTACTTCATCGCGTGAATCTGAGCCTATCAGGTTTCAGAAAGAGACACAACCACACACTCAGCCTCTTTTCTCTGGCAAATCTCGTCCCATTAAAATGAGTTGCTGGGTGCTTCCCTTTTTCATTTCATCTTTACTCCCAACCCCTTAGTGCATTTATTCCTAGCCGCTCGTGCCCCGGCTCTGAAGATCATTTCAGTGGCTGCAAACTGGCAATACGACAATGAATTAGTCGGGGTTCTTGGTTGCCGGGAACCAAAGTTGAATCTGGCCGATCAAGCAGAAACGGTGGTTAGTAAAAGAATACTGGGTGACTCACAGTCTGTTTGGCATGCGAGAACCAAGCTTCCAGCTAAGTTTCCGGGAATCACACCCAAATCCTTCCTGCAGAATTTAACCTGTGTGGCATAATGGTGTTGCTGTCACCCCACGGGGCGACGTGGAAGGTGCCATGAATGTCACCACCTGACCGAAAGTGAGTCTGTGCCGGAGGGGGGGGGGTGTTTATTTTACTTTTATTTTTAAATTTTTTTAATGTTTATTTTTGAGAGAGAGAGAGAGAGAGAGAGAGTGAGGTAGGGTGCAAGTGGGGGGTGGGCAGAGAGAGGGAGACACAGAATCGGAAGCAGGCTCCAGGCTCTGAGCGGTCAGCGCAGAGCCCGACGTGGGGTTCGAACCCAAGAGCCGTGAGATCATGACCTGAGCCGAAGTCGGACGCTTAACTGACTGGGCCACCCAGGTGCCCCTGTGTCAGGGTGTTTAGAATGCTGCTGCCTGGTCATCGGATGTCCCAGCCACTACGACACTCAGGAACAAAATGAATTTTGCCTGGGTCTATATCCAAAATCTATAAAGCTGAGTGGTTTACTTTGGAGTTCAAGTTCTTGAGAAGTTTTCTGGATCATGTTGCATAGAAGTCAACCCATAAATATGGAGATTGATGAACCATAACAAAGGTGTTCACGAATTACTATGTAGGGGGAATAAATCACACCCACGATCTCATCTTGTTCTCTGCGGTCATACTGAAGGTTGGGTGGGTCTCTCCTAACACTGAAAAATTTCCCAAAACCCAGCATGCAGGTTCTGGAATTTTATAGAAAACTATTATTTTTTAAGTTGATTTATTTATTCTTGAGAGAGAGAGAGGCAGAGAGAGAGGGGGAAGAGAGAATCCCAAGCAGGCTCCGCTCTGTCAGCACAGAGCCCGACGTGGGGCTCAAACCTATGAACAATGAGATCATAACAGGAGCCAAACTCGGTCACCCAACCAACTGAGCCACCCAGCACCCCATAAGACGTCCTTTATTAACTAGCTACCATTGGGCAGTTTTCAAAGGAGGGTTATTCCTCATGGGCATCCGTGCCTAAGTGTGGTAGCACATTACTAATAATGACGTTCGTGTGCACAACACTGTTTTCGTATCCACTTTCTCATTCCATCTTTGATGTGCTATGACTACTTTCACTTAACAGAACAGAAAAGAAGCACAGAGAGGCTTTGTGACTTGGCTCGGAGTTCAATTTTGCTACATGGCAGAGCTGAGAATTGAGTGCAAACTTTGGATCCTAAAACTTGCATTCACAGACTAGATCGCAATTGTGCGTTGATGCTAGAAGAAGAGGGGGCTGAGAGGGAAGGAGACAGAGGGGGGCAAAGCTTCAGTGTATGTTTTGGTGGATGGGAGGCAGGGTCAAAGTGAAGTAGAAGGAAGAGAGATGTGGATTCTCTGTGTCAGGATGGGGTACTGAGAAATCCAAATTACCTGGATCAGAGTGCAACTCCACAGAAGGGGGAAAAATGGATGTAGGAAGGGAAATAAAATGAATGAACATTATATACCTCATAATTAGCTGAGGACTTCTGGCTCTCTTTTCTAGAATTTCACGTGTCCGTAAAATTTGATGCAAACTAATATTACACTTGGTCTCTTTCCTTAAAGATACGCTGGCTTTTCTTTTCAAATACAGTTTGTCCTTCCCTATAGTGTTAACGACTTGTCTAAATATTAGCCTTGTTCAGGAGTAGCACTTGTTGGCAGTTTTAAGATTCACTCATGTTGTTACACAGTTGAAAACATGGTTTTAATACGCAGGTTACTTCACCGTGGACACTCTGTGCCCAGCGGCTCTCATGTTCTTGTTTTGTGGCTCCAGTCCCCAGCTGAGGGCATTGTGACCTCCCCAAACAAATACAGTAAAACTACGATTGCGAGGAGCTGCTCTGTGAGTGTTCCATGAGACCAGCAAACATTTCTAATAAATTTTAACTTGATAAACGAGCGATGTCTTGCAATACGAGTAGTATGTGTCCCTGAATGTCACGTGATCACAACTGAGCCAGTGGTTCTTGAAATTCGCTTTGATATACGAGTGCTTTGGATTACAAGCTTGTTTCCAGAACAAATTAAGCTTGCAAGCCAAGGCCTGTATTTGTTTTTCAGCAAAGGTATATAAGGTTTCTTAAAAAAAAATGAAGTAAAAGATGATGACAATAGTAATTTCAGTGTGAACTCATCTCTCACATACAGTGCGTGAGCAAAAGTTCAACCGTTCAAATTGATTTTCTGGGTAAAGAAAATTGGGAACTTTTGCAGTGGGCCACCTCTGGCTACTATCCCCTTTTGTCCTGACATTGACTCATCTACGGATTCTGCCCTGCCTACGTCATCAGTTTCTGTTAGACATACATATTGAAATTTCCACAGCGACTTTCATCACCAAGCGGACGAGAGCAGGAGCACACAACTACTAAGAAGCTAGAAGTCTAGCATGGTTTACGGGACAGTTCATGAGAGATCTTGCAGCCCTCAGGAGTGCTCACGTTTCCCAGCATGGGTTGGGAGGCACGGTAGTCGGTTACTTACGCCTCCGATAAAGCAACAGCTTCTTCGTCTTCCGACAATTAGGTATCTGCTCTTTTTCAAACCCACCCTGTTGTTAAACAAAGATGTTACTACGTATTATGGTATGATAGTTCCAATTTATCTGTCATATTATATTTCTTAATGAGATTTACTTAGACTTTGGGGTCAGATAGATTAAATTATGATTTTTAAATGACAAATTTAATTTGGTCCTAAAAAGATTTCTTCTCTGAGAGAGAAGCTTATTATGTTTATTATGTTGACCTTTTCACTATATGTCTGTGATTTTTATTGTTGTTTATTCCATAACGAATTTCAGACTCAGGGTGTCTTGACACGTCCATCACGTATGAAGCCTGTTGACTACATTTGTGTGTGTGTGTGTGTGTGTGTGTGTGTGTGTTATTTCCATGGTGAGCTCTGCATTCACTTCATATTCATATGGCTTTTGTTTCTTTAACTTCCCTGAAATCCCTAGTCTTATTATTGAGCCTGCCCAGGAGAGTTTTTCCCCAGTATCTATGCTTCATTTGGTTATCTTATTTACCATGATGATGCATTGTCTTTTTTATGCAGATGATATACTGATTTATCTCTTTCAGTGAACTTTTCTGCAGCAATTTCAAAGCTGTCAGACTGGCAGACTAAGATTAAAGACCAAAAAGCCCAGCATTTCCACAACAAAGTGCACACAAACACCAGAGCCAGCTAGAGATCTTTCCTTGATTTAACAATCTTTTGGTTGTGACTTCTTTTTTTTTTTTTATGGGAACAGACTCTTCGGTAGAAGAAGTGCAAAGCCAAGGTCATGCTGAAATGGACTCTAGAGGTGTTCCAGGGGGATATGATTCACCAGTTGCTTAAATGTTTCATTTAACTTCTAAGGAACATTGATCAACCATGACTATTGTTCTTTGGGACTGATTTATAAGTACAGGAATAGCCTAAGAGCATCACATTACTAGATTAAATATCAGGGGATGAGTAGGAAAAATGTTAAGAGAGAGGAAAAAAAAACCCCAGAACATTCTGAGGTGAGAAGTATTTCCATTACTATCTTCTCTACACATTGGAGTAGTAAGGGCTTGATTTTTGCCTTTTTAAAAATTCTCATTGTACCCTTTCTCTCCAGGCCATCAAAGTCATTCTTACTGCTTTAAGTGTCATCAGGATTTTCTGATGCCTAAACTTGCATCGCCAGTCATGATGTGTTTTCTGAGATGCTCACTTACATAATAATGTCTTATTTGAATATGTGTAGATGTCATCACTCTCTGTCATGTGACGGACGTGCTGTAAACTAGCCTGTGTTGGGTCTAGTGTTTCTCATCTCCAGTAAAGTTCACATCTAGCCAACTAATTGCTGATCACAACACCTAGGAATTTTCCTTGACACGTCCCACATAAGTCACTAGCAGGCTGGTTGATTTCACATACAAAACATTCTCCCGAATCATCTGCTTCTCTATGATTTCAGTGCTCGCTCTCTATTTTGATATATTAGCGTCTCTTATCTGGCTTATTGACTTCCCATTTCATTCTTGCCTGGCCTTAATCTCTTTGCTACATAATAACCAGAAATATATTTTGAAAGGCTAAGGCCTACTTATTATTGCCCTGAATACTACCCCGTCACTCTGTTTTTACACTTAGTATAAAAGCTAAACCCCTGCACAAAGCTAAACCCTATTCCCAGGTCTTCCCAGTGAATCTCAGCATACAATCTATTTGTCTCTTAGTTTGCTTATCTTTAAAATGAGGAAATTAAAGGTGAAAATACACTTCTCACGGAGTTTTTTAGAAAATTATACCAGTTAACTATGGAAGCAATTAAATCGTGTTTCAAACATAGTGAGCCCCATATAAGGATTTGCTATTGTCCTTGACTTGACCTCCCAAGCCTGGAATAATTCTGCCTCTGCTTTTCCCTTGAGTCTCACCTTGTACCGTTCTCCTGCTCACTGAGACCCAGCCATGTCGCCTTTTATTTAGCGATTTATGATTTATTCAATTAATCTCATCAGCCAGATTCTTCCCTATTCTCCTGCCAGTACTCCTCAGATTAAATACCAACTTAAGAATTAAAAATTACACCCTAGAAACTAAATTCTTTCATTTGCTCTGGTTCCTACAAGTCAGTGAGTGAGACTGCCCTTGGGCCAGAACAGGGAAAGGGGTGGGAAGGACCACCCCTCCCACTCTCTTGCTCATAGTGGCCTTAGTCCTGGTTCTATATCCAGAAAGACAAAACTCCCTGAAGTTTTTGTTGCCCATACAGCCTTGCTAGGGTGTCATCCTCAGGTCAATGTCCGAACAGAACGTAGAAAAGAAAAACAAAGAAAACCAAACACAACAAAAAACCCTGGGATCTCACCCCAAAAGTTGCTTCTTCAAACTTTGACTTTACAGTCAATTTGATTTTGCTTACTTTTTATATGAGAAGACTATTCTAGGTAGTTTCTTTTTATATTTTCCCGGCATTTTGAAGTGTAGTGAGCTTACTCCTTCTTAGATAATACTGGAAGTTCATGGAACGCATTCTAAAATTCAAATACTCTAAATTATTTTATCCCGAGTTACCTGGTGGATTTCATAATTGTACAAAATATTTGTAACGCTAGCACATTTGATTCCAAAGTACTGTAAAGCCTTCAGTATCTAGAACTCCTATTTTTACAAAACAGTCTTATCCGTGATAACTTATACCAGATAGACCCACAAAAGTACTAGAAGAAAGTGGGCACACTGGTCAGCTTTATAGATTTTTAGAGCTTCTACCCTTTGCTTAGATATCCTGCATAACAGGAAGGTATGGGATGGTCCAAGTGTGAGCTTTCTTGGCAATCTGTAGACGAAATGTAAATATAACATTTTCCTAATATTGAAGGAGAGAAATGAATAGAAACGACAATAATATTTGTTTCCTTTAATCCAATGGATTATCTTGCACATCTCTTGAAATGATGTTACTGGTTAAAAGCACACACTTTGGAGTCAGAAAAAAGTGGGTTCAAATCCTAACTTGGCATTTATTGGCTGTGTGCCCAGAGCTGAATTCCTTGCTCTAAAAGTCAGTTACTTCATCTGTAATATATGGATTGTCGTAATGATCATAGGAGATAAGATACATGCATTATATTGCACAAAACCCATCACAAGTGATTTCTCTCCCTGTACGTATCTCTATATACACACACATTCATATTTACATATTATATAATATATATAAAATCACACACAATATATTGATTGTTACAAAAGGTATCACTCACTACTCAGAGCCATTAAAACTTTGTGAACTGAAATTACTACATATTTAAAGTAAGAGTGATTAACACTACTGACCCCCCGTCCTTGGCAGATTGGATCTTGTCAACTCAGCCTTTTGCCACCTCCCTTTGATTTTCCCTTCACATCACTGGGTGAGGCCTGAGATTACATTGCTCTAAAATCTCTTGATTCTTAAATATTATAGGGAGCCAAAAAGGGAGGCTCTGGTCAGGTGGCTCAGCTCATCAGTGGTAATTTCTTTTGACTCCCAATCTCTCGTCAACTACTTGTGTGAATATGTGGGGTCATCAGGTAAAGTCTCTATGATCCCTGATTCCTGAAAGCAGTCACTGGCCTGCACTCCCCTTAACTCCTTCCATTGCTGTAAGTTCCATGTATTAAATCTGCATCTAACAAAAACAACCAGGGAAACACTCTGGATTTGCTACTCTTACCCTGACTGATACATGCTCACTGAAGATTCCAGCAGACAAGAGCAAACATTGTGCTACCATCAGAGACCTTTTCTCTCTTCCCACTTTCTTTCCTTCTGGGGGAAAAAAATCTCATTTCTTATCTGAATTACTATGCATTTTTCTTTTGTATTATCTTTCCAAGACATAACGAAACCATGTTGAGACTCTAACACGTGAAAAATTTGAATACAAGGTCATATAATTTATTTGTGTGATTATATTAGCAGTTTTGGTTATAAACTTATATGCACAAAAGGAGCCCATTTGAGGAAAAGAAAGTATGTGTAGGTTTGTTGCCGTTTGTTTTTCTGAAATGCTCTTTTGAGAAGGTTGGTTTTAAAGTAGGGATGCTATTACAATGACAGTACTTCTCAAGAAACTGTCAGTTGAAAAAATAACAGAGCGTCCTCATTCATGAAACAGTACTAAGTACCAATAAGACAGCTCTGGCTATCTGATTAACCCGCTGTAGATCTCATCACGAAGGGAAACTAATGAAATGAAAAAATGGAGCTTATTCTGGTTTAGTTTCCAAAGGATCTCTAGTGGAGAGTGAGAGAGAGCCCCCAGAATTGCACTCAGAAAACATGGGACAGAATATGCTATCATTTGAAAGGTTTTAATGCAAAGAATTTTAATGAGGAATATGGGTAATGAAAAAATATAATTTAATGTACGAATTAGGATCTCGAGGGGAAAGCGACTCCAAGTACCAGATTAACCTCATGACTTTCATTGCAAGCCGGGGTCACTATTCCTGGAGGAAGCCATAAAGGCAGCCCTAGGCTACAGTGAGACAATATATTTGATTCCCCAAGAAGCCAAGACCAGGGAAATGATAATAAAGTTTCTAATGTTTATTGCCTGGGGAAAGATCTTCAAAGATGGCGTGAAGCCAAAAATAAATTACTTTTTAAACAAATCCCTGAACTTGTGCTCTCAGTGGCTTCCCTTTCGTGTCTTGTCAAATGTCTCTAGCTTGATAGCCCACTTCATATTGAGACTGGTGCATCCATAATTTACCTTAGGCCTGAGAGAGAAAATGCTTTCTCGTACCTCCCATTCAGAAATTGTCCTAAGAAACAACAGCGATACCGCTAACAAGACCTAGGCCAGAAACTAGTAATGGCAATTACTGTGCACATTTATTTCCACCTCAAAATGTCTCACTCTGGAGAAGAAAAAGGGGACAGAGTAAACTGTTTCTAAATGTAGCTGTTGTTTCTTTTTCTCTTTTTCTCTACCATATTTAGCAAAGACATAAATTGTATAACACAACATATACTGAATAAAATTCCATATACATACCACTTATTCCAGAGTGTTTTGGTAAGTCCTTTAAAACTCATTGACATTAATATGAGTCTGATATATTATATCAGATATATATATATCTATATATATCTATCTATATATAGAGATAGATATATATAGATATATATCAGATATATATATTATATGTCTGATATATTATAAGAGTTTTTTTTTATAGTTTCAATATGTGTCCCAGGTCAAATCCGATAAACCAGAAATACAATGGATAGTTTATCACCCCATTTAAATTCATACAGAATCTTTTTGCAGGCACATCCTATAATAAGCAAAACTTACATTATTATTCACAAAGAAGTGGGGAGTTGTAATTTTAATGGATATGAAATTAGTGACCTTGTACTGTCAAGACTGTATCAGTTGCTAAAAACAAAATGATACAAAACAAAACTATGCCAATACCCTATCATCAGGATGGAGTAGGTCTTTATTTAGGAAAGAGCAAAAAGGAAGCAATTAACCGGCATATTGCAGCTGAAAATATAAAGAAGTCACACTTTTCATCTGAGCTATGTATAACTCTCTCTTATTGCAGATGTTTTCAGAATCTCCATTGTCTTTGCTATAAATAGAATTTGATTAGATGAGACAAAAAAAAAAAAAAAAAAAAGACTGTATGCAATGCCTTCCAGGTTATGAAGAAAGTATTTTCTACCAAAAAGTCTATGCTATTCAAATCAGTAATCAAGACTGCTGGGAGAATATAGGCATTTTCAAACATTCAAGGATGTATACGATTTGGGTCCTATTAACCCTTCCTTAGAAAGCCACCTGAGGTAATAGTCGTGCAAAACGGGAGGGTAAAAGTAGCAAGAGGAAGTCAGATGACTCACGGGGTTATTGAAGGTAGTTCTGCAAACAAAATTTCAGTCCGCTGTAAGTGGGCAGTAGTGCGTGGGCCAAAATAACAACGCCAGGAAAACTCCATA
>NW_026057576.1:71558392-71581344 GCF_023721935.1 Panthera uncia
CCCAGCAAATCAGCAGACTCGCTTCCTGCAATTTCAGCTATTCCAGTTCAACTGCAGTCCGGAAGCAGATGATCCTCCTTCTGACATATCAGCAGAAAGTCAGTCCTAGCCTAGCCATGTCACAACACCTATATCGTTTCCTCACTTAATCTTGTCACGTTGGCCTTGTATCATCTCACCTCATCGCCAGAAGAAGGGCAAGTAGACACTTTGAGAATGAGAGAGAGAGAGAGAGAGAGACCACATTCACACAACTTTTATTACAGTACATTGTTATGGTAACTCTATTTTATTACTAGTTATTGTTGTTCATCTCTTTCAGTGCCTAATTTATTAAACTTCACCATTCGTATGTCTGTATAGGAGAAAACACAGTGCGTAGAGAGCTCAGTACCACTTGTGGTTTGGGGCATCCACTGGGGGTCTTGGAATATATTCCCCAGGCATAAGGAGGGACTACTGTTTCAATCTAAAATTCACGTGACATCGTCCATAAAAATAAACCAGTAAATTACTTAAGTAAACATAAACAATATTAAATAAATAAATAAATAAATAAGCAACTATACACTTCAGGATAAACTTCAATGTATGGGTTTTGGTAAAATAAGCAAAAGGCTTTAGAAATGTTAGGATAGAAATGTATTTATTTATTTATTTATTTATTTTTAATTTTTTTTTAACGTTTATCTACTTTTGAGACACAGAGAGACAGAGGATGAACGGGGAGGGTCAGAGAGAGAGAGGGAGACACAGAATCTGAAACAGGCTCCAGGCTCTGAGCTGTCAGCACAGAGCCCGACGCGGGGCTCCAACTCACGAGCCTGAGATCATGACCTGAGCCGAAGTCGGACGCTTAACCGACTGAGCCACCCAGGCGCCCCAGGATAGAAATTTAAAGAAAACTAAAATACAGCTTCATTTTGAGCAACTCATTGAATATCATTATGAGACAAGATTTATCCTAACTGTGTGACATTATCTTAAAAAAGTAGCCAAAGTGCTTAAGAATGGAAAATAAATTTCTTAGTTCTGGTCTGTAGTTCCCATATCATTTGTTAATTCCCAATTAAATTCCCCAAAGTCTCTTCTCCAAAGAACAATTATTTAATCTCAATTTCCCAAACTTTGATCTTCAATTCCTAAGAGAAATTCCTCCTTGGCCTCTATTTAAATAAAAAGGCAGACGCTATCCAGAGAAAACTGCCTGTATTTCCTTTCACTTATCTCAGAAAGCCTGTTCACCTCACCACCATTCATTGTTTTCTTTCTCTTCTGCTCTGTTCCTAAGACTATTATTCTTACATAAGTGCCCTGGTTGGATCTCAACCACCTGACCTCCTTCTAAACACAATTCCCTGTATTTGGTCCTCAGTCTTGGCCTGACCATCTCCTTTCCTGCCCACTAACATGCTCCAATACTGTTTGTCCGATTTGCATTTTTCAGACGGCCTGTTTCTTGCTTTTCCCCTGTCACACCCAATCTTGTAATAAGGAAGGCACACACTTGTTGCCTACAGTTTCTTACCTTTTGAACTCATTGGATAACCTTTCTACATTTGACACTTATCTCCACTGACCTCAAGAAACTACTAGGGGCGCCTGGGTGGCTCAGTTGGTTAAGCAGCCGACTTCGACTCAAGTCATGATCTCGCGGTCTGTGAGTTCGAGCCCCGCTTTGGGCTCTGTGCTAACAGCTCAGAGCCTGGAGCCTGTTTCAATTCTGTGTCTCCCTCTCTCTGACCCTCCCCGGTTCATGCTCTGTCTCTCTCTGTGTCAAAAATAAATAAACGTTAAAAAAAAAACAAAAAACTACTTTTCTATAGGGTAATAATGCCCTACCAATACCGCACGAAAATAATTTCTCTTAGGCTTATCCTCATTTACTCCCTCAGTGCAGCAGTTTTGATCACTCAGTCATGAGTGAAATTCTCTTTCCACACTATATCACCAATTTATCCTTGTGCCTTTTTGAACATAGCTTCTTTGTTACCATTGTTCATTCTTCTTATTCCTCTTCAATTCTACATGATGTCCCTTCATAAGTTTCTTCCCCATAGTTTTTCCTATATCTATGTTCTCGCCTTTTCTCTCCATAAGGATATATCTTTACTTACGCTTTTGTAGTTCTAGTGCTGCATTAGAAAGCAGAAACATATTTTAATTCACCTTATCCAGTATTTAACTCGTTATATTTCACCACCAAACCACATTCTCCTGCTGACTATTTATCTCTGTTTACTCTTCCATCAACTAAGCTTAAGACATCATGGGGGCAATTTTCTCTCCGTGGTCCTTCTCCTGCAAAACATGCATCTATTGGATTAGTCCCATTGTTCGTGTGCTCACAGCTCCTTGGGCAGTTAACTTCCGCTTTTCTTTTTGTTTAATTAAGTTTATTTATTTTTTTCGGAAAGACAGAGAGAGAGAGAGACAGAATCCCCAGCAGGCTCTGTACTGCCAGCGCAGAGCCTGATGTGGGACTCAAACTCACGAACCTTGAGATCATGACCTGAGCCAAAACCCAAGAGTTGGACATTTAACCAACTGCGCCACCCAGGCACCTGGGTGCCTTCTGCTTTTTATTCCCACTGCCTCCATTGCCAGCTCCCACATTGTTTTTCCTTTTAAGTTAGTTTTCCACCCATATCCATCACTGAATCCTAGTTCTTAGAATATTCCAGACCGATTTAGGATATATTTCAATAGATTCAGCCTCACCATCTGACAAGTTCTGAACATAAATCATGAAGCCCATGATTTATGGAAGATCCTGGAGCTGGAAGCCAGCTTATCCTTCTGGGGTCCATTTGCACTAATATATTTTCCTCCTTTCTAGCTTTCAGAAAACTCTCAAACACACAAGGCTACATATTCAGCACCCTCTTTGCCCTTTGAACCTGGCTCAATCCCCAGGATTGGTTTCAGATTAGTTAACATCTCTTTACCATCTTTCAGATTGCCAAGCATTACCCTAGTATATTTGGGATCCCGCACTAACCCAAGCACACATCTGGGACACTTCTCTATTCAGCGTCCTTCAATATATAATCTACTTCTTACCTATGCACATCCTCAGGAAAAAGACCTGCTGTAATTGGACAGTGTCTTTGAAAGGACTTCCACTCAATAGGCTTCTGATTTTAATCCATGGTATGGGTTTCCCAGCGCTGTCTGGTGTTCAGTTTAATTGCATCAGTCAGAACTATGATGCTCCGTGTCATGTCTGAGATCGCTGCATTTTTAGACCCTATCCTAACTACTCTCCTCTGAGACCAGGTATTATAACTGGTTTAGGTCCTTTTGTTCACACCTTACCATAGTACTACATATAGCAATAGTACTAAATATAGCCATAAATATAGTAATAAATATAAATATGGTAATAAATCTAATCCAGGAAGATTTAGATATTCTCCTCTCCCCTTCTCCCAACTGCCGTGATCCCATAGTCCAAACAGAAATACCTACCATACTGATTCAGGTTCTCAGTACCCCTTTGCTCTCTCTACAAAGCAATTGTTGTTTAATAATCTTTATTATTTATTTATCTTTCTGTAGTAATTCTACACATCAATTTATGGCATTTCTGTAGAGTTGCTTTCTGCCCCATATGTATAAAAATTATATCCTGCATTTTCCAGTTCAAATCAAATTCCAAGAGGAAACCTAACCAGTGTTTGACTATGGGGATAAGGAAAATCACTCACTTTCTAAAGGTTTTATTTCTCTGCTTTCTAATCTGATGGTTTTAATACCTCAGAAAATAGTATAATAATTTACATGAGGTTGCTCTTTGTTATGCTTCATCAAAGGTCAATTATTAAAGAATATGACTACATTAATTCTGAGTGGATGCCGACTTGTGTCATTTAAGTATAATGAACACACAATAGAATTTAATTGTGCTCAATATCTTTCAGAAAAGTCTCAGTGGTTATTATGGCAATAAAAATATCATATTGATGTTGGTTAGGCATTAATAATTTTTATGATTCATTAAGAACACACATTTTGATATGGTATGCCCACCCTTCTCGTCCTCTCTTTTCCAATGTATTAAAATGGAAATAGTCAACATAAAGTTAATAAACACACATAAATATGGTCGCTACAGAAAAGTCAAGGATCTATGTAGGTAATTACCTTGATGCTCTCAATACTACAAAGACAGGAAATTCAGAAATTATGCCAAGCTTTCAATGATAAAGAATAAAAGACAATCTTATTTTAAATTATAAAGTCACCTCTAAGACATGAGGCAGAACCTTGAATCACACCAATTACAAACTTGTCTATATTATATGCAAAATGAGCTTTCTGAAAATGTATATCAGAACCTGTATAAAAAAAAGTGATACAGGGGTGCCTGGGTGGCTGAGTTTGTTGAGTGTCTGACTTCAGCCCAGGTCATGATCTTGCAGTTTTTGAGTTTGATACCCTGCATTGGGCTCTGTGCTGACAGTTCAGAGCCTGGAGCCTGTTTTGGATTCTGTGTCTCCCTCTCTCTTTGACCCTTCCCTGCTTATGCTCTGTCTCTCTGTCTCTCACACAAAAATAAATAAGCATTAAAAAAATAAATAAAAACTTTATTTATTTGGGTGGTTTCAAGGTAAAGAGTAAGAACATATCATATATTTAAAAATCACTAATAAAATAAATTCATGGAAATATAAAGAAAAAAGGAAAAAATGAGACTGAATAAAGAAAAAATATAAAGGGAAATTTTTTTCTTTCATTCAACAAATATAAGTGGAACAAAAATATAGAATAGTTAACAAGACAGAGACAATTCTTACTTTGTAATATTTGCTATGTTAGTAGGTGAAGGCAAATTATAAGCTGTAAAATAAACATGAAATTTCCCAGACAGTGGTAACTGATCAAAAGCAGATAAAATAGAGAGTGAATGGGCAAAGAGGGAGTCATTACTAATTGAGTGTCTCATCTTTCCAGTAGGACAATGAGTGGAGAGCAAAATGCCAAGGGTCAATTCTGAGAAGATTTTAGGCAATATCAAGTGCAAAAGGCCTTCAGGTGGAAATGAGAGTTGATTTCTGAAGGAGATAGAAGCTAATGCATTTTAATAAAAATGAAGGAGGAAAGAATGGCCTGAAATTAAATTGGAAGGGGATAATTTCATATAGAATCTTATAGACCATGTCAGGGCGTTTCACCTTTGTTCTAATATTTTATTAAGATATTGTCTTCCTTAAGCTAAGAATAATGTTTGACTAGCCTTTGACCACCAAAGTCTATTTCTGTATAATATAAAACAAATGTGTCCTGAGAAACACAGACACCTTTGTACTCTTTACTTATTATATCTGATGGAGAAAAAATATGTACATATATATATTAATATATTTTTATTGGATTTTTTTGCATTCCATTGAGCCAAACACTGTCTAAAGTTTTTGTTTTGTTTTTTTTTAATTTTTTTTAACGTTTATTTATTTTTGAGACAGAGAGAGACAGAGCATGAACGGGGGAGGGGCAGAGAGAGAGGGAGACACAGAATCAGAAGCAGGCTCCAGGCTCTGAGCCATCAGCCCAGAGCCTGACGCGGGGCTCGAACTCACAGACTGCAAGATCGTGACCTGAGCTGAAGTTGGACGCTTAACCGACTGAGCCACCCAGGGGCCCCTCTAAAGTTTTAATTATACCTGCATAGTACAACTTTTCCTTTAGAAAACAGGTGAGGATATTTTCATAGATGGCTAACGTTATTGAACAAACCATAGTTTTTTGTGAAATTGACTGTAGCACACTCATAACTACTTAGGTAAATCATGTTGGGGAGCCAAATGGAATGTGCCAGATTGAGATGCAGAGATTTCCATGTTCCTCCAAGACGTGACCTCAAGCGCCGTTGGTGGGAAGAAAGAATAGTATTGCATGTGCCCATGCCAATCAGTGTGAATGTAACTTAATGTGTTGATCTGGACTTTTGCTTCTCAGCTGCTGAAACTTTAAGAGCATAAACACTAGGGAGCTGGATTTACAGTGCATAAAAATTCTGGTGCACCTACTGCTTCGCACAATATGCGAGAATAAAATACAACAGCCACCTTTTATATGCCTGCCATTCCTTAACACCACTCTTTAAGCTGTTGCATCCATGGCCGAGGATTTGTCTCCCTTGAGGGTTTCCCTGGCACAGCAAACAAGAGACTAAACATGTTATTTGTGCCAAATATGTTGATCACAACAAAAGGCATCTTTTTTATTATTATTATAAAGTAATATATACCTGCAAAAATAACAGTTTTAGTGTTGTTATCATATATCCCTCTGAAACCTTGGGACTCTTCCAAACTGAACAAAGAAATTCAGAGATCAATGATATTGTTCAATTTTAGCACTAAAATAAACTGGGAGCGCCTGGGTGGCTTGTTGGTTAAGCGTCGGACTTCAGCTCACGGTCACGATCTAAGAGTTTGTGAGTTTGAGCCCTATGTCTAGGCTGAGCCTCATATTCTCTATCGCTCTACCCCTCCTCTGGTCATGTTCTGTCTCTCTCTCAAAAATAAATAAATGTGAAAAAATTAAAATAGACGGAATCAGATAACTTCCTAATGTATTATTTGTTTATGTGTGTAGTCACATTCAACACCATGATTTATTAATTCACTTAGACCAAATGCAGGATGTACAGCAAGTTACCGAGGATTAGGAACTTCAGGCCCCCACGGGTCTGGTATATTTCTTCTTTTTGTGTTTTATTTACAAGTAAGTTATTCAACGTTAAATATTGTATTGTGCAAATTTTAATGCAGGTATTCTAAATATCAGGTTATAGCACCAGTGTACGATTGTTTGGGTCGTTACTTTACTTCATTCATGTTGGTCCGAAGGGGATAGGTTGTAGGAAGAAGACGCGACAGCTCAGACCTAAATAAAACAACCCAGTGGCCTAAGAAACTAAAAGTTCATTTCTTCCTCCCACTGGACAAGTTGGGGTAGGTGTTCCGCCCTACGTCATCCTCGCTGGGGTACCCTGGCCAGGGGAGGCTCCGCCTCTACTCTGTGAGTCTATGATCACCCTGGATGGAGAAAGGGATCATGGGTGTTGCCCCCTGGCTTTTGAAGGTCCTGCCCGGAAGTGAGGCACGCCATTTCTGCTTTTATTCCTTGGCCAAAGCGAGTTCTCATTTCAAGAAAATGGACACTTGCAATTTTACTCTCTGCACAGGGGGCAAAGCAGAAATCCTTGATGAGCAATGCTGACGACCACCACGATTTCTGCTTTCTCCTTGGCGAATCCCAGAAATATACGCAAAGTCCTATTTTCCAAGCACTTATTCATGCTTTATCTTCCACCAACATTTTTAGCCTCATCTTCATCCTCCCTCCATACCTGGGTGTATTCATTTCAAAATTCCTATTGTGCTCTCAGCGTATCACTCAGTGCATTTTATCTTCGTGATTCTTCACATACTGTTCCTTTTTCATTTTATGTCTGACATTTTCTTCTTTTCTTCTTTTTCCTGATGTTCTCAGAATCATTCTTTAAGACATATGTCAAGTTCCAACTCTTCTGAGAATCTTCTTGACTTTCCCGGGTCAACTAAATTGCTTTCTTCTGAGGAGTCACCATGTGTGTAAAAATATAGGATTATTTTAAGTTTTTTTTCATGTAGAGTTTAAGTCCTGTGACATCAATTAAACTATTAATATTATTCAATAATATTATAATATGGCTTTACTTGACATCATCGTTCCATTATCTATGATCAAATTATACAAAGCTCTCCACTTGTCCAAGATATTTCATTACAGGTCAAATGTTGACAAAATCCTACCCACAGGCTAAATCCATCAAGCTTCCTGCTTAACATAAAGTCTTATTGGAACACAGACATATTTGTTTATGCATTATGTATGCCTGCTTTGGGGCTATAATAGAAAAATTGAGAAATTGCAACAGAGACTGTATTTGCCAGTAAAATATTTACTGTGTAACTATAATGGACTGAATGCTTGTGTCTCTACTCCCAAATTCATATAGTGAAATCCTAGCATCCAAAATGATGGTATTAGGAGATGGGGCCTTTGGGGGTGATTAGGTCATGGGGTCAGAGCCTCATAAATGAGATTAGTGTTTTCTAAAAGCGACCCCAGGGAGCTTTTGCCATCTTTCCATCATGTGAGGACAGAATAAGATGGCAATCTGCAACCAGGAAAAGGTCTTCACCAGAAGCTAACAATGCCAGCACTGTAATCTTGAACTTCCACCTCCAGATCTGAGAAAAAAATATTTTTGCTAATTACAAGACATCCAGTCTATGGCATTTTGTTATAGCAGCCTAAGCAAACTCTTAGGGACACTGCTGCTTTACCAGAAGCCTGCAGACTCCTAACCTAAGTGAAATGTGATCTTCACAGTATATGAAAGGAGGGAAGAAATTCAACATTTGCTAAACAACTTTTTCTATTAGACATCGTGTTGTATGCTTTATCACACCCATGTTGTATGTTGCCTGAGCTGTACAACCACTTCCTTGATTTTTCTGCTTCAAGCCTCTTCAGGCTTCATTTGAAAGATTAACCTTGCTATTCACTCTCTCTCCTATCTTAAATGGTAACATTACATGGTAACCTCATTTAAAAAAAAAAATCAGTCTTCTCATGCAAAAACCATTGCAATAATGCCAACCCAATACATTAGATATATATTTCTTTTCTTTTTCTTTTTTCTCTTTTAACCTAACATGACATCCCACACTGTAATCAATTGAATGGTAAGATATTGGTCAAAAACAATGAATGGTCTCCAGGATCATGTTTCTTCTGTTGTTCTATTCAACCTCCATTTTGTGTTGCATCAGTGTTCCTTTATCTACTTCTCACCTTGCCTTCAAGTTTGTAATAAAGCTAATATTTTCTCCTAAATGTTTCTTGATGCCAAAGGTACAGATGTGAATTTCTATAAAGCTATCTATATCTCATGAAAATGATCACATCTTGCTCATTAACAGAGTGATTTGTATAATTGCTAGTTTCCTTTATGGATTCGTTTGGTCAAATGTTCCAGTTCTGGATTTTTAGCCCAATAGACTAGGGTTCATATTCCAACTTATTCACTTACTCCCCATTCCCTTATGAACTAGGGCAAATCATCTTATTGTGAGCAGTTTCTTCATTTGTATAACTGGAGTTATAGTACTTTATAAGAATATAATAAAGACATATATAGAACACATATCTTTTACATTCCCAATACATCTATCATGTATCTATCTCTATTATAATCTTTCTATTATCTATCTATCCATCTATCTTCTATATTTCCATCTGAGTTTAGAACAAAGCAAAATGACTTGATGCATAAAAGATAGCTGTCTCTGGAATAGGAGTAATGTGAATATTGAGTCATAAACTTTACAAATTAAATGTGCTGCATCTTGCCCTGAAGCTCACAAATAATGAGAATATTATTAAAAGATGACTATAAAAAAGAACATAGATATGAGTCTGTTATTTCCGAAATGGATATTTTTTCCTAGTGGCGTTTTGTTTGGAAATTGATCTTTATTAACCCAACCTATGTGAGTAAGTGTATATTCTTTATAGTGTTGAAAAGAGAATGAAAAGACGGAACTAACAGGGATATAGAATGATTATTAAGCCAGTTCAGTACCATCTTTGAGTGCAGATTAACCATTTTGGTTATTGGCCAGTGTAGCTTCTATGGTCAGCCAACTCAAAAACAAATATGTACACTGAGGTCTTGATCCTTTGCTATGTTAATAATGTTGAGTTTCCTTAGAGGATTGGCTGACTTAATATCTTAGCAACTAAAAAGATATTTCAGCTTTGATAAGAAGGTTCAAAGGGCAAGAAAGAAATGAGAGTTGATTACTTTATCCCAGAGATTACTAACTAGAAACGAAACTCACACAAGTACTACTTACTTCGCTGATACGATTAAAAAAAAAAAAAAGAAGAAAGAAAAAGAAAAAAAAAGCTTTGATTAGAATATTGTTAGGTGATACATTGCTGATTGAATCGTGTAAGTTAAAATAAAGAGCTGAGACTAACGAGCTCAAATATCTATGTAATGGGTATGACACTCTAAATGACAAGAATTTTTAGGTAATGAACTTGAATCATAGTTGAGTGAAAAAAGTTAAATCTTTTACCAAACGTTCCGTTAATGAAGTCATATTGTTTCTCTATTTCCACATGCAAGTTTCAAAAGTTGAACATGACATTTTTAACTTCTCCTTCACCATAATACTTGTAGGGGATTGCTTTTTAAAATTTCAATGCAAAAGCATTGATTTTGTATTTAGTTGTGCCTTTTTTTTTTCTCTTGATAGCTTTTCCTTTGTTAGACTTTAAGTCTACAATTTGCAAAATCAATAAAAACACAGCTTTCCCCACGAAAGAAAAGTCCTCCAGAGGTTTACCTGAGAGTGTCTCGGGCATGATTTCTGTGACCTTGAACTATTTGTAAAGTACCAGTGGTGACTTTTCAGAGTGTCACATCAAAATTGGTTTTCCGTCTCCAAGGAAGGTTCAGCATGTAATGTCAGTAACAGCTGGGGTAAAGGCAACAATTATATGTCAGCTCTGCTTTCTTTTCAAAGAGAGCATTTTCCCAGGCTGACACATTGCTGGGGAGAAAAAGGACACACACAAAAGTTTGTTTTCATTTTCAATTATTTTTGGAGATATGAAGCCCGTGACGTGCCAATAATAGTAACCAAACAAAAATTGACATTGGTGACCAAAAGATGTAGAAGCTACAGCGGTTAGTACACATTCGGGTTGGCCTCTTTCAATTTTATGAGTTTGGAAGAGAGGAAGGGAATAAATCCAGAAAGCCATACCCATTTAATAAGATTTTTTTAGCTATAAAAATACACACACCCCTACGCCTTTGAAACTCCCACCGTTTAAGGAATATAGAAATAATTGCTCAGCATGAAATCATTGCAAAACAGTTTAAGATTGACTTAAGCAAGTATCCTCACCCTTTATGAAGCCTAAGGCAATGCCATTGTTCACACGTTATGGGCTCTTATTTGTGCTGTTTGAGAACGAGCGGTAAAAAGATCACTGTGAAAGGAAAATGCAGAAACTCAGCTACAACTAATTAATGTTTAATCTACACTTTATAAAATGTAAAAAAAGAAAACTGTTTCATTTATTGAAAACAGTTGTGTGGGCTCACTGGCAGGAGGAACTGCTATGTTATGTTATGAAATCATCAGAGGGAAAACCCTCTAATGCGCTTTTCATAACACTTAAAGGAGGTATTCTAATATCACGGAAACCTTGGGGGAAGGTTGCAGACAAAAAGCAACATAATTAAATTTCAGTTAAAGGCCTGCCAGAAAGGGATTAAATCAATGGTCCTCTTATTCTTGGTAAACTTGACTGTGGGGCTCACCCAACAGGGTAAACACCAATCAGGACATGTTGTCTTGATTGAGGTTTTGCTTGATCAGGATTTTCAACTATTTATTTTCAAAACTTCATATGGAGTTTTTAAATGTAAGGGTAAAATGCTGTTGTGGTACTGATGGAAATGCAATGACATCTTAGCTGAATGTCGTTGACTTGAATGGGCGTTGTCTTATATGTCGGAAAAAGAAGCTGCTGGAGAGAAGAAGAAAACATTTACATTCTGATCATCCTTGGTTTATGACTTATTTCAGGCTGTCATTCATACTGGGCCAAATCCAGGTTTGTTTGTTCCTTGGGTCTGAATATTTTCCATTTTAGAACTTTGCCCCAAGCATTAATTCCATCTTCTCAAATAATTTAGAGAGAAATAGGTGAGCTTTACACCCACTGAGGTGCCCGGTAGGAGACCCGAGTAAGCATGAGCAAATAAACATGTTTACCAAGCTCATATGTTGAAAGACCAGTAGGACAGATGGCTACCGATCCTTCCTCTCCTTCCATACATTGGAAAACAAACAACAAACACCATGAACCCGGAGGGCATTATGCTAAGGGAAATAAACCAGTATGCAAAGATGATTACTGCATGATTCCAGTCATATGAGGTATCGAAAGTAGAATAGCTGAATAGTTGTTGCCAGGGGCAAGGGGGGGAGGCATGGAGAGGGGGTAAATGGGCTGTTCAAAGCACATAGAGTTTCTGTTATGCAAGATGAATACATTCTGGCCATCTGCCATACAGCACGGTGGCTTTACTGAACAATACTGTGTTGTTCACTTAAATTTTTGTGAAGAAGGTGGACCTCATATTAAGGGTTCTTCCCACAATTAAAAAAAAAAAAAGAAGTGGGAAAAGAAAAGAACCAAGTTCTCCCTGACCGCGCATGACGAAGGAAACAGTGGCGTTGTTTGGCTGGTCCACAAGCCATTGAAATGAGGCCCGTAAACAATTGAGGTACTATAGGTGGGTGGAAAGGGAAGGGTTAATAGGACACAATCATTTAAAAAAAAAAACAACAAAAAACCTACCATGTTTATTTGGATAGAGCATTTGAAGAGAAAACTAGTTGGAAAGTTTTTCTTTGCTTGCCTAAAGCCACGGAGCTCTAAAAATTCTGCCATTTCAGCTGCAGACAGGAATTCATGGAAATTTTGAGCCAGACATTTTTCCTGAGGGCATTCACAAAACATCCCCAGCAGTGCACACATTTAAAGACATTTGAGCAAAAGGAAAGAGAAATAAACATCGCTACACATTGCAAACACGGCTGATGAAGTCTATGTGCGTTCAAAATTTAACTTGGGAGCATTTTAGCTATCGACCCCGAGAATGCTTGAAATAATGTATCAGCTCTGAGACGAGAAAAAGTCTGGACATTAAGGGAGGAGATTGAATCAATGAGGGATACAGAGGCAGATGGGAGGGGGCCAGAACCAGATGAGAACAGAAAAGGGCTGGTCTGGGCCCAAATCCTTCATTACACTTAGCTAAAGACATTACCGATATTCCAGTGATGGGCTTGATATTTAATCTCAGGCACAGGAAGTAGGAATATGCATGCAGTGTGCATTATTAAATACCATATATATGTATATATACACACACACACACACACAAATAATACTAAGATATGTATATCTTAGTGTTTTACATGTTTTACATTGTACATATATACTCATAAATTTATCGTTAATTAAAAGTTTTATCCTGTTCCATGAATTATTTTTTTTTATTTAAAAAAAATGTTTAACGTTTATTCATTTTTGAGACAGAGAGAGACAGAGCATGAACGGGGGAAGGTCAGAGAGAGAGGGAGACACAGAATCTGAAACAGGCTCCAGGCTCTGAGCTGTCAGCACAGAGCCCAACTCGGGACTCGAACTCATGAACCGCGAGATCATGACCTGAGCTGAAGTCGGATGCCCAACTGACTGAGCCACTCAGGCACCCCTCCATGAATTATTTTAAATTACAAAAATTGTCCAGATATTTTTAATGGAATATTTCTTGAACTTTACCTGTAATCACAGTGCACAGACCAAAAGTACATACCCCAGGTAAACCTAGCTCTTCAAAAAGGTTGCCCACAGTGAGTGCCCTTGACAGTGAAGTATGGTTTTCCAATTGCCTGTAGACACTGCTCTTGTGTTTCTGCATGACATAGGGAGCCGACGCTGATATTCACAACCCACCTGACTCCTTTGCTTTAAGCTCTGTGCATGTGCCCGTAATAATCCCCAAAGAACGATTCCCTCTACTTTACTTAAATTAGTTAAAATCTAAAGCAATACAGGAAATGTTAGAAAATGACATTAGTTCTAACCTTTTACCTTTCTTTCTCTCTCTTTCTTTCTTCCTTCCTTCCCTACCCCTTCCTTTTTTTCTCTTCCTTCCTTTCCTTCCTTCCTCCCTTCCTTCCTCCTTCTTTCTCTCTTTCTTTCTTCCTTCCTTCCCTACCCTCTTCTTTTTTTCTTTTTCTCTTTCTTTCTTTCTTTCTTTCTTTCTTTCTTTCTCTATCTCTCTCTCCCTCCCTCTCTTCTTCCTGTCTGTCTGTCTGTCTGTCTTTCATAGAAAAGAGAAGGAGCAAGGGCATACTATATAGCAAAGGAGGAAGATAACTTTAGATGAGTTATTAAGGCCACTGACCCAATACGCCAAGAAGTGACACCACAGCTCATTTGAGATCCAAGAGACTTGACACAAATTAATTTGTGTGTCATGGAACAGTAAAATCTCAGACATTTTGTAACAATTATATTGCCGCAGAAATGAAGGCCAGAGTTTGTATTTCATTGCCTGCCTGCTCAGGTCTAGAGGCAATTTAGAGTAGCATCAGACTTTTACATTTTCATGGAACCTGACACTAATTCTCTGAATAATCCACTAAGCTGCGTTATGCACTTGCTGCGTGGCGACCATCACCCTGAGTGTCTCACATCTGTTGTGTCTTATCTTCGCAATGACCCTATAACGTAAGAAGTATTTGTTTCTTCATTTTGAAGATGAAGCAACTGAAGGTCTGCTAGGTTACGTAAATTGTCACAAAGCTACTAAACGGTGGGGGTCAGGACCAAACATGCCTGTCTGACTCCAGATTCTGGGCTGTTAAAAGCTCTATCCCTTGCTTCCCTCTTGTACAGCAATGTTATAAGATTTAAATAAGGGGCACAAAGCACGTTTTTCAAATGATGGATGTGACCGTGTGTGCCCTCCATGATGATGGACCGCAGAAAAAAAACATTCCTCTAGAGTTTCATGAAATGTGGGCGACAGTAAAGATATTTTAGTTCCAGGTTTGATTCAACAACAAATCAGGGGAATTATTTCAGAAATAGCCCGTTAAACAGCGTTGAAGCAATTGCAATCATATCCTCAGAAGTAGTTTTTGCCAAGTGCGTTGGGATGACTTTGGAGTCCGACCCTTTCGGATTCAAGTTCCTTCAGGATCAGATCATCTTGATATTTACTGAAGATCAACAATGCACAGGTGTGTGTTAGATTCTTTAAAATAAAAAAAAATCACAAAAAATGAACATTTGATGAAGGATTTCTGTCTTGAATATTAGAGGAACACTTCACCTCAGTAGTAAGGCAAACTATCCAATACATGTTCAGTTATTTAAACCGATACTTTGCCAAAGAGATTACACAAATGCCAAATACACACATGACAAGATCTTCTACATCTCTAGTGATAGGAACGATTAAATCCAAAATCAGAGAACACTGCACCCCCAAACTAGCTTTTTTTAAAAACCAAATGTTGAGAATGTGAGCACTTAAAAATAAGACTCTTACATTGCTAGTGGAAATTCCAAATGACAGCTCCACCTTAAAAGCAATTCTTTTGTTACTTATAAATGTAAACACTCTTATCATGGAACCCAGTATCCCTGCTTACAATTATTTAACCAAGAGAAATGAAGGCACGTCTATAGGAAGACAGAACATAATGCTCTTCATAATAACTTCAAACTGGAAACAACGTGCAGCTATTGAGATTTAACAGGTACATAAATTGTGGTATATCCATACAATAGGATACTTGGCAATAAATAAACACCGCACAGATCAGTAATTAGATAGAGAAACCACTGCTATATACAACCACAATCATGAAAACATTATGGCAGATGTCAGAAACCAGACACAGTAAATTCTATAGTAGATTATTCCATTGAAATGAAATTCTAGAACAGACAGAACGCCAGTGACGGAAAAGCAGAACCGCAGTCACCAGGGGCTGGGCGTGGGGAGAGGGGATCCCCTGGGGCTGGGCGTGGGGAAAGGGGATCCACGGCACAGGGGCAAGAAGGAAATTTGGGGATGATGGAAATGATCTCTACTAGAATTGTAGTGATGATTATGTGACACTATATGTTAGTTAAGACTCATCAATTATACATGCAAAATGGGTAAATTTTATTGGAAATATTTTACTTCAGTAAAGCTGCTTTAGAAAAAAAATCTCATTGTTCTACCGCAGTATCCCAGTAATAAAGTCAGCAGTAATTCAGTTTTAAAGAAAAAAATGAAGGAAGTAAATTGACTAAACTCGTGCCATCAAGAAGTGACGGAATAAGCACAGGAACCAGGTATTTGGAATAGCAAATTGAAAGCTCTTTCAATTACCCCATGGTTTTCAGCATCCTTATTTCCTTATCTTTGGCCATGCGTAGCATGGAAACTGACTCTTGGGACCACTGCTCATTCCTGCTGTAGACTCACAGTTACCTGATCTGAAGCAGAAGAATTGTGTTTATTACAATAATTGTGTTACTACCAATAAAATTAATTGATAACACCAACTCTTATCTGTAGCATTATCATCATTTGGTGTCTTCAACTGTAGTTTTCCCTAATCATAATGAACGAGGGAGAAATGACAACGTTTTTAATTTTATTTTTAACCTAGGGTAATTTCTTTTAAAATAATATACTATCACCTAATTACACTTTTTAAACAAGTAATCAGTGGCAAACTGGGTAAGGGAGTGGATAATGCCATACATAGGAAAATCACAGGTTTAATTGAGAATCCAGGAACCAAGTTTTTGGAATAAAAAAACATAATAATAATTTTCATGCTGTTCATTGGTACCAACGGGCAATCACTGGCATTTCTTTGAGGCTTTTATTGAGGGCGAGGTGTGCAACAAGAAAGAAAAACAAACTCTGAAGTTATGGGGGATCTGAAACACCTGACTAAAATAGTTTTGTCTTTCCAAGTTTCCGCAGTCACTTGAAGAAAGATCCACAACCCACATGTGTAAGCCAGTTCCATGACTGAATGATGGGGCTGCTCTAGTAATAAGTCAAAGGAGAGTGATAGAACTCGAGAGAGAATTCAGAAATACGTTTTTTTAATGTGTCAAACGAGAGGGAACAGTGAGGGCCTGACTTGACTTGGGATGTGTCAGGCTAAAAAGAAATGTAAATATGTACCTTCCCAGTTCTTTATGTGCAGAAATCTATAATATAAAATGTAGCTGGGCTCCATGAATGAATCAAATAAATAGCTTCTACTATAAAATGTATTAGTTAATGAAATTAGCTTATGACATTGTTATGCAATTGTTCGTTACATATTCCTCTAGAGCTTTTTAATCAAATGTATCCATTCTGCATCTGTAGTGTTAAAGGAATACTTCCAAGGAGAAAACCATACCGTGTACTGTAAACCTCATCAATTTCTCTTTACATTTTTTTTTGCATGTTTCAGTAAAACTCCTCACTAAGAATAAATTTTTTCTTTGCAAACTGATTTGACAAAACACAAATCATGTAGTGAATGACTAAATACATGTATGCATCTAAGCAAAACTAAATTATGTACCACACAGAACTTCTATCAGAACCCGTGATGGCAAATTTAATGAATTATTATCCTACCTTTACAGTTTGATTTTTATATATGGCAAAGAGCGGCCACAACTTCCATGATATACCTCTAACTTATTCAACTGTTATAAAAAGACTGAAAATTAACTTCACATTAGAAATAATGACAATAGGGGATGTTCAATGAAAATTTAGTTTGTACCAGAGAATCTTCTCAGGGCTTCATCTATATTAACTTAATCAATTCTCACAACAGACCTATAATGTAGGTTAGTATAATTGTCTCCACTTTATCGATGAGAAAACAGAGATATGGAACTTAAGGAATGGAACAGGAGTAATGGCAGAGCTGGTCATGAACTCAGGCAGCACAGTATTAGAATCCTTGGTCTTAAGCACTACTTTCTATCGCCTTCAAAACAAAAACAAAAACAAAAACAAAACAGAGCTGAAGACATTCTTTCTTATGTACAGCTACTTTACAAGTTCAGTAAGTATTGCTTAACTAAAAAACAATATATATTCTTAGTTTCCATCAGACCTCAAAATAAATATAATTGGTTGCTGAAGCTCTCACTAAGCAAAAGTGTGTTACTGTAGCAAGTTGCAGGTATCTGTGCAGAGTCTTTGGAATATTTGCGGTTGGACCCAATTCAAAAGTTCATGGTTCTACTTGGTAAGGACAGGCATATAAGGCTCACTTCCTGGGGCACCTGGATGGCTCAGTCAGTTAAGCGTCCAACTTTGGCTCAGGTCATGATCTTGTGGCTTGTGGGTTCAAGCCTGGCATCGGGCTCTGTGCTGATAGCTCGGAGCCTGAAGCCTGCTTCAGATTCTGTGTCTCTTCTCTCTGCCCTACCCCACTTGCACTCTCTTTCTGTCTCTCTCTCAAAAATAAATAAACATCAAAAAAAATTAAGGCTCGCCTCCTGACTGGCCTCCTGGTTCCATTTCAAAACCCCTTGACAAAGCGACTCCATTTTATTTCATCTTTCTCAGTGGCAAGACTATGGTTTGCAAACAGTCTGTCATTTGTTGTTCCCTTCCCCCCCCCTTTTCCCCACGTAGTATATTTGCATACACTCCATCTAAAGAAGAGTTTTCTTCACCCACTCCAACCCCAGCAGCCACTTTCGAGCGATATGTTTTGGGATTTGCTTGGACATGTTCCAAGCTAATTGGAGTTTTCATTGTTGTTGTTTGTTTCTTCTCTTAGATCTGCTTTTTTGTCTGAGTTTGATGATGCTTTTCTTACACCTATTTAAGTGAGAGAAATAGCTCCCTGTGAAAAAACCATCATGTGAAACCTTGCTTCTCATCTGCTGTCATGGAGATAGTACGAATTCTGTGAAATGGCTTCTTTGTCCTCCCATTAAACCTCATTTCCTTCCCCTTCCTTCGTTTTTTTAGAACCAGCCACCTCACTGGGAAGCTAGTATTTTTGCAGATAAATTGCGCTTTTCTCCTCTGCTTCTTAGCACTGTGCTTCCTCTTTCTGTGCTCAGATCCACCAGGACGGAGTCTTCTCCGCTGGTGTATTAGCCGCACTGTTTCCTGGGTAGCAGCTTCATCCGTATCTTTCCCCGGTAGCCACTCCATCTGTTTTGGGGTCTGGCTTCCCAGCTGTCTCCTTGTGTCACTGAAAATGAACTTTTCTTTTGTATTTGCTGTTTTCTCAATGACCTCCAAGATGAGCTAGTGGAACACTAAATGTTTACCTTTATGTTCAAACTGAAAACAACTCTTTCTAATTCCTTAATTAAATGTGCCAATGTTAACTGATTATGCTCCCGTGTTTTAGAATACCATAAAAGTAAGCGTTAGCTACATACCTTCAAATCAATGGCATGGAGTATTTTGTATAAGAAATCTGTCGGGATGGATGCATCTATGTGAATATCATTTTAATATCCTCATATGTTTATTCCATATGTTATCACAAAGTAACATAATGATACGAATGTTCCTATAACCTTCAAGGATGACATCTTTGTGGTATTATATGATAATGGGTCAGGTATTTTGATAAGATCATTAAAATATTCAAGCATAAAACTCACTCCTTAAGGTATTCTTCAACATATTATTAACCAGAAGAAAAAAAAAAAGAAAGAAAGAAACACAAGGTTTCAGACGAGCCACTGTTCACATTATCTTTCAAAAGCAGAAGGATGGAATTGACTTAAAGAATCAAAACCCATCACTAGTATCCATCACTGTCAAATTTATGGCCAACTTGTCCTTCACAGGAGTAGGTCACAATGCATTCCTAGATCTTTGATAGGTTTCATTCTACCTCCATAGCAATTAGCGTGCCTTTTCAACGAGTATGATTTAAAACGATGAGAATGGTCTTGTGTGATGTACATTGTTGCTGTTATTAAAAATGAACAAATGAATGGATGAATATATGAAAGTGGCAAAAAGAGAAAAGTTTTTGAAGCTAAGCACAACTTGGACATAGAATCTAGAGGTCATAATAAATGGAATGAGGCACATGATAGACATGAAACTGAATTGGGATCAAGATAAAAAAGTGAGTCTAATCTCTCAAATGCTTGGAGACTGAACAGGGGCATAGATCTTCAAAGGACCCTATAGATTGGGGATTTTTTAAATGTCTATTTATTTTGAGAGAGATAGAGAGTGTGTGCACAAGCACGCAGGAGAGGGTCAGAGAGGAGAGAGAGAATCTCAAGCAGGTTCCAGGCTATGAGCTCAGAGGCAGGCACAGGGCTTGAATCCATGGACTGGACCTTGAGATCATGACCTGAGCTGAAATCAAGAGTCTGACGTTCAACTGACTGAACCACCCAGGCGCCCCAGAGATTATGATTATTGTTATTTTGGTTTTTGTTTTTTAAATCTTGACTAGGCGGAGGTCCCACAGGGATTCCTCAGGGATCATGAAGCAGACAGAGGGGACATATGGGCAGACGTTTTCACCAGAGAGGTTTCCAGAAAAAAAAGTCATTTTTTTTTTTCAACATTTTTTTTTTATTTTTTTTTATTTTTGGGACAGAGAGAGACAGAGCATGAACGGGGGAGGGGCAGAGAGAGAGGGAGACACAGAATCGGAAACAGGCTCCAAGCCATCAGCCCAGAGCCTGACGCGGGGCTCGAACTCACGGACCGCGAGATCGTGACCTGGCTGAAGTCGGACGCTCAACCGACTGCGCCACCCAGGCGCCCCAAAAAAGTCATTTTTAAAATATCACCTATACTGTGCAAATCTGTAAAATTACGCTTAAAGAAAGGGACACGAGGATTAAAAATGTTTGGACAGAATTTTTTTCTATAGCCTTAGTTAAACTTCCAGAATATGCAATGTGGTCAGCAACATTGCACTTAAGCTGTGTTGGGTAGATATGTAGCTTAAAGATCTCCATTAGCTTTGCTTGATCATTGCTGACACAGCATTCCATGTAGGAGAGTTACTGGGCTGGTCACAGTGAGAACACATGTTTCCTCCTCAGTGCCTCATACCTTTTGCCACATAAGTGCTACCCTCTTGTCTTCAGACATGATTTCAGAGTAATAGTGGACTCAAATGAAAAGTTCAGTGGGAATAGTGCTTCGTGGAAATTAACCACGGAACCTCATTCCTTTTGCTTTTTTAAAATTTTTAACTGTCTCTACCTCTTTCCTCTACGGCCCGTCTCAAATCTGAAGATAATAAATCCTCAACAGAATTTAGGCCTGGAAACAAACTGTGCCTTTTGACATGAAACGATGATCATGATAAATTGCAACAAGTAGTAAAAATAGTCCATGTACAGAAAAGAACTGTGCCGAACAGCTAGTAACAGAAACCTAGAAGCTAGGTATTTAATTAAATTCAGTTTTAATTTTATTTAATGAGTGTATTTGCCAGTGTTCTCCAGAGAAACATAATCAATACGATGGATGGACATAGACATAGATAGATATAGATACAGATATAGAGATAAAGATAGATGTACAGATATAGATATAAGTATAGATATAGAGAGAGTCACCCAGAAGGGAGTTGCTGTTTGAGTCTGGAGAAAGTCTTCTGGCGGAATTCCTTCTTTTCTTGGGAAAGTGGTTTTCGATTGAGGCCTTCAACTACTTGGAGGGGGTCCACCTACATTATGGAGGGCAATCTGCTTTACTCAAAGTCTACTGATTTAAACATTAATCTTACCTGAAATAATACTTTTGCAAAAGGATTTAGAATAATCTTGGACCAAATATCTCTGTATCATGGACTAGCCAAGTTGACACATAAACTTAGCTATCACAGGTGGGCAATCAATGATTATGACGACAGCTATGTGCTGTCATTGGGGACCTAGAGTTTTTTCAGTATTTCTGCTTCATTGTATTTAGCCCAAGACTTTCATCTTCCAGGTTGCCTCATGGTCACAAGAAGGCTGCTAATGTTCAGGCAACATAGCTGTGATTCCAGCAAGGAAGAAGGAGTAAAGGCAAAATGGTTGCATTAATGCCACACTCACAAACTCCGTGGCATTCCATTGCCCATATCTGTTTCATATGGTTACCTTTATCTGCAGAATAGATTGGAAAACAGTTTTCAGTAAGCATAATTCAACTCCCAACAAAACCGTGATTCTGTTAGCACCAAAAAGGGGGGAGCATGTATGTTGGATAAGCAACTAGTAGCCTTTGCCACAGCAGTTGTCATTTAAAGGGCACTTGTTGTGTGCCAGGTCCTATGCTGAACACTTTGTACACATTATCACATTATCTCATGGACTCTCACAAAAGCCCTCTGAAATAGAAATAATTATAATTATCCTCACTTCAAGGGAGAAAAGCATAGGCTTGAAAGCTTTAAGCAACTGGGTCCAGGTCAAACCTATAGGTAGAGATACCTGGAAATTGACTGTGGGCCCTTCTGAGCTCTGTTTGTCCTCAATCAATTGATGATTTCTGTTCATCCGCTGTGGTTTTGAGTACTCGGCATCATGTGCCTTTGTTCTTAAACTCAAAACCACAAGGTCGCAAGAATCCTCTTACAGCTTCTAATTGCATACAAAATATTAACTTGAGCAACTGTGCTCCTAATATTCACTTACATTAAGCATATTTCTGTTCCTTATCTCAGATTATTCAAACTGAATGAAAAACCGTTCACGGGTGCCATTGGTGTAATCCTTTAAAAAATCAAATAGATGTTTGAAATATAGTTTCTCAGCAGGGAACCCACCCACCTGACCTTCCATTTCCAAACTACACACAAACAAGTGCTCATTTCGTGTTTGTGTGGGTAAGCCATACTTTCCCAAGCGATTCAAGACACTGAGAAAATCAATGTCTCTGCTTCCAATCATAAAGTTGTTACCCTGAAGCCATTCTTTGTTTTTGTCTTTGCTTCTGTCTTCAGCCCAACGAATTCTCTCTGCCCCCTCGCAGTATCCTTAATGCCCAAACCTGGGGTGGCTTCTTCCCTTTTGTGATAATGGGTGAGTGAAAATGGTAGATCTTCATGATGTAATTCAACTCATTGGTCCCTGAAGGCCCAGGGTGAAGTTCCTATATCCATCCCAGAGGACCAGTTGGCCGCTGCTGTTGTCTTTTGAAATGGATAGCAGATGTTATTATTTTAGTTAAACTTGTTGCAGATTTTGTTTTTCTACTTGACTGACACTGTGACCTTGATTCTTCTTCCATTAATGCTACTGATCCTAACTTGATTTTGCTGCTT
>NW_026057576.1:71581354-71597950 GCF_023721935.1 Panthera uncia
TTTTTCTGTAGCAGACAGGTTGTCTTAAATGATAGACTGAATAAGTCCAATTTTCCAACACAAGCTGCACAGAAAGAATCAAAAAGAGATAGGGAAAAATATAATAAGAGAGGAAAACAGCACTGGAAGAATTGGAGTAGCCATTTTCCTGACCCCCCACAGGGATCCTTTTTCTTAGCATCTTGGTCTGATAATAACTGCATGCCCCTGTACTTGACATACATATGTCACTCTAATGCTAAGGACCAGAATAGGTGTAGTGGGTGAGGAAGGGAGTGGCTAAATGTGTCTCTTCTCCATCAGTGGATGGTACTTTTTGGGTCATGGAACCCCAAAATGAATACAACGTTAGCTTAGTCCCCAGAAAAATGCCTTCCTGCATTCCAACAACAACTTTGTCTTTTATTTTAGACAGCCAATAAATCCAAGATCACTCATAGACTTTTAATTGAGAATTTTTGCCCTGGGGTTTAGAATCTAACAATAGGATATATCTGCTCTCTGCCCCCAGCTCTCTTGTCTGCTTAAACCAACACAGCAATTTGCCCCCCAAACCCTGTCCAAGCTGGATGGAGTTGATAGCATCCCACTAAATTTATCGTTTCAATGGAAGATATTACTAGGTCTGGATGATGGACTCAGTTATGATCTCGTTTAGCCAGCAACATTTTAATAAACTATAAGGGACATATGGGATTGCTATGACAAAGACATCCAGGGCACAGACACTCAAGTCCATCTGTTTGGAAACCCACAGAATCCCGAAGATTAAAAAAAAAAAGTTACAGGGAGAGATCTTTGCCACAGAGCTCTAGCTGAAGGCTGGTTATAGAAGACCAAGTGTTGAATCTGGCTTTTGTTTATGATTTATGTCCTTTTGCAATTTCTTTCTGGGACTCTTTCTTTTTGTATGTAATGTGAGGATAATCCTTAGTCCAGAAAATTGGTGTCATGACTAAACAAGATAACATAGTTGGTATACAAGGGGCACATCTCAACTGGATGAACTAATGTTTAAGAGCATATACGGTGTGCTCATAATTTGTATGCATTTTGTAAATGTTTAGAATACTGTATGTTTACATGTTTAGTGTATGTCTAAATGTTTAGAGTACTGTATAAAGTACCTGAGAGATACCCTCATAATATTAAAGATCTTCACCTTATAAGTCTAACAATAATGACAGTGGTGATGTAAGAAGAAGGGTCAGAGGCACAGGTTAATTATTTAGTGTGTGTGTGTGTGTGCGTGTGTGTGTTGGTGGGGGACTTTGTTGCAAGATCCCCTAAGTTTTTTGGAGTAAACAGAATACGTAAAAGGAACATGGACCACACGCGGTATTTAAAGACAGTCTGCCCCATACTTTGCAAATCCTCAACAGCATGAAAGTTGTCGGAAAGCTACTGGTATCCAGTTAACTAAGTTAGTTAACACGTAGGCCAATGATTTTTATCTCCACTCCCAGAAACACCTGAACCCCCTTTTACACATGCAACAGATCCTTTAAAAAAGATCTTCCCTCTTATGTCACATGAATGACTCACTGAATAAAGTTTAATCTTTCCTTCTCAGAATATTTCTACAAAAGAAAAGGGAGTCGACCCGTCCTGAAGAGAATGTGAATCAGCATTTCCCAAACTCAGTTCCTTAGAACGCTACTCACTATGAGAACTCACTCAATACACACACTACAAACCAAACCGCGGCTAGTTTGGGAAAGGCTGGGTTTTAAAATTAGATGGGTCACCTTGGAATCACTAAATTGTTAATTTCTATTGTGATAGACTCGGTATCAGTTCCCAAACCTTCCATGAGTGGGTGGAAATATCAACCACGGTAGGCTACAAATCTTATTTTTCACCAAGTATTTTAAATAAATGTACAATGCCCTGCATTTGCAATCAGAGGTAGCACGGGAGGGAAATGAAGAGCCCAGGCCAATCTCATGGGGTAGCTGTGAAAATCACATGAGATAAAGTTTACAAAGCACTTAGAATAATGGCTGGCACACACTAAGTGCTACATAAACCATAGTCTTATATATAAAGAGTAATTACATGAAGAAAACCTTTGTGTAAAACAGAAGTTATTTAAACACAATTTCCCCTTTTATGTGGGCTTGTTAGTCACACTTGAATCTTTCCTGCGAGTTTTAGGTTTGACCATTTCATTACATCTCAAGCTACAAGAAGAAATATAAAAGGTAAAAAGCAAAATGAATTCTAGTTGTGTCTTAGAGAAGTGATGGATTCAGGGCATATCTGGGATGGTCAGGAGTGAACATGCATTCATGTTTGCTGTTGAGCAGTTGTATTTCCATGGGCAAATGTTGCATGGAGACATGACTTTAGATGTTATTGTCATAACTATTATAAGCTATTATCATAACTATTCCAAAGATGAGCAATTTGTAAAGAAAGAAATGAGGCAGTGTATTTAAGCACGTATTTCAAATATTTGGCAAAGCTGAGACTTGAACACTGGCATCCTTGCTCTAGAATTCACTCTCTAACCATTCTATTTTTAGCCTACCCTTGTAGCAACAGCTCAAGTAACTGTTTTAACTATATAGGTTGGTGATGAAATAATGCCGTGAAGACCCCGAAATCTGGAAATCTTTTTGTTTCGCTCTCCTTATATCTTCTTTTTTCCCCCTAAATTACAATAATTTTCTGCAGCTGGTCATGAAAATTCAAGTCTAGACTTTACAATGTATATTTGATTTTGACACACATGTTTTGGAGCAAAATTTTGTAATAGAGTAATTGGAACTTAGATTATAAACTGCTGTTTGTCACATTTAATTGACATTTTGGTTGCTTCCACACTGTGTGGCTGTGAGAGTGATGCTCTGGTATTCCTGGGTGTCTTGAGTGTTTCCTAAAACTCTGGAAAGATGTGGCTAGTGAGAGCTATTTTCGGAGGTGCTGAAATGATTTCCAATCAAAGATATCCCAGACTTCAGATATTGAAGAAATGCCCCAAATTCCATTCATTCCTTTGACTGTTACTGTTCACACTGGATGTGAACTGTAATAAGTCATGTGACACATACATTTTTTTGTGTGGATATCTAAGTGAATACTCAGATTGCTCTAAGTTGATACATGGGAACATGGATGTAGACTTTCAGTGCTTTCACACTCCAGGCTTATCAATAAACACAAGGGCTGATTTGGTGGGAAGAGAGAAGTCACAGTGTCACATTTCATTTGCCCACATGCTTTCCCATGTGCGTCCCTGCCAAATGACGTTACGTTCAGTCTTTTGTCTGGTGATTCCTAATGTTATATCTCCATCCCTTGTCTATACCCCGAGTTCATGGGTCCAACTGTCTGCTCAATGTCTGAACATGGATGCCATGTAAAATGTCTCAGGCTTCATTTCTCCAAAGCAAAATAATTGATTTCTTTCCATATTCCCAAGGACTTTTCCTTCCCCAAATCTTCTGATTTCAGCACAGGATGTCACCATCTATTGAGATACTTAGGTCTGAATCATAGGAAGCATCCTTCACGCGTCCCATTCTTAAAGCAAACGTCTCATTGGTTGGCAGATACTTTGAATGACACCTCCACAAGGTAGCAGGGGTCCGTTTATCGGTTTGTCATTTCTACTACGACCACCTTAATCCAAACCATCACCATCCAACCATGGACTCTCACCTCTATTTGCATCACATTGGACTGAGCTTTCTTGCTTGTACTTCACTACCTGACAGTCAGTTCTCCACACAGGGGCCAGGGCCGTAAGTGGCTTATAGAGGTAATAAGTCAGAGTAAATAAAAGGCCATACGGGCTGATCCTTCCACTATTTTGACCATAGATACAGAGGAATGACAAACTGTCAGGAAGAAGCTCCCAAGAGGACAGGCGGAATTCTTCTGGAATGATACTTCTCCTATATTGGGAAGCACAATAAGCCTAATCAATTGGGTTCAAGCTTTAAAAACCATTGGGAATAAAGGAGAAAACCTGTTTGAGTGTGTCGATCACACATCGCACCCTAACCGCAGGTTGGTGGTCCCATATGTTTAATGTGGTCAACATATGCCCAGTGGAAGGCCCACAGCTCACCTATCCTGTCCACTCTCACCATATAGTGGGAAAATAAATAAATTGGAACCACAACCTGGATCCAGTAGTCTCTGGAGGGCCATGAGAGACACTTGAGTATCTCTATTATTTATAAGTCACTAAAATGCTATCCCATCGTGATTGTCCAACTCTATCTCAAGGGGAGGAATGCTCTGCCAGGAGTCAAGGGCACAGAGTGGAGTTCTCTAGGCTACAATGAGGCAACACAGGAAGACTTTTGATCCTTTTGTGGATGAGATAAATGGTTATGTATTGAACATAACAGGTGCAATACTGTTTTTTTTATGTAATGTTTTTCTTCTAATTCATGTAGCTAATGCAGAAAAATTAAACTGGAGTTTATTCTAGAATGTGAGATGCCTTGCAAAGTGCAGCGTAAGACCTGGGTAAGATCCCTGCTAGTGGAAAAATGGCAGCCAGCCTAAGCCTGCACCCTGTTCTTTCTGCCTCCATTGGAAAAGAGAAGCAGTAAGATTATGTGTGATCTGGATTTATCAACCAGGATAGGAGACCAGATAAGCCTTGGAGAAAATGCAGCTTCTTTTGGTAACTACAATGTATTGTCTAAATAGTCCCTCACTTGAGAATTCAGCAGGTTAATGATGGGTGTCGTATTCAGATTAGGGATTTTAGATGCTGGGTTTTACCTGGAGCCATGACTAAGAGGTGTTTATTTTCCATTTTCTCTTTTAAAACCTGGAGTTTATTTTCTTAATACTGGTACTGAATGCAGAGGTTTGGGAAGGAGGTGAAGGGCTAACTGCTAGCATTGACATTCAGTTTTCAGTGTCACATCACCGGAATCAGTTACACACCTGCGTAATCGCTACTCTGTCAACAGAAAGGCTGGGAGCAGAGTGAACAAAATTATACAAAAGGGGAAAAATGGATTTCATTGCCACATGTCCAAAAGTATTGGTTAAGTTATGGTATTTATCACTCAAGGTATATGATTTCAAAAGCACATTTATATGTTATGATCAGTTAAGTGTGCTGATCCATTCTTCATCAGATTCAAAATGAAGGAATGAAAAAAGCAGGCTGACACCATGTTATATAGGATTATAGTTTTTTATCAAAGATTAGCAGGCTGTGTTCCATTATCTAACATGCCTGAGCTCTCCCAATCCATTGCCTTTGGAAGGCAGAATGACAAAATTCAAATTTCAAATGCAGCCAGGGAATGAATAAAGAGTGGAGATGACTCAGCCTGGAGAAAATATGACTGTCGGAGTATTACCGTAAAACAAGCCTCACTGTTCTGACTGTCAACACAAATAACCAGAACGAGTAGGAAGGGCCCGGTGGAGAAGGGGAATCCAAATGAATATGGAGTTCTCAATCTTTCAACTTGTTATAAAGAAAGAAAAAGGATACCTTTGTGAGGAAGAAAGAGAATTCTTCTGTATGTAAATCTATAGGACTGATTTCATTCTCATCTGTAAATTGAAATAGGAGATTGCCTAGTTACTGGCAGCCTTTCAAAACCACCTGGTCGGGATGTTAGGGAGTAGTTACAGATTCGAACTCTACCTGGTCAAGTCTAAGATGGCTAATCTATTCCTTTACTTGACATATAGCTTACATATTCATAAACTGTTTTTAATTTAAGGGCCCAATCCATTGATTAGCTAGTGGGCAAGAAGGACAAGCATAGATCTTTCAAATTTATATTTAAAGCACCATGTTCCATGTTATGAATTCTGCCCTGAGTTTCAAGGAATATAATAAAGGCAGGACTTAAAGGGGTTATCTATTATACTATGTCAACCATTTCTTTATAGACCCAGCTACCTTCCAAAGGGTTTGAAATGACAAGGGCAACAATAGAGTTTACAGACTCTCACCGGTGGTGGCCGCACGCGTCATGGACTTTCCACCGACAGGGCACCTAGGAACTCACACGCTGAGTTTGTCCTACGTTGTCGTTTACCTGTTATTACACTATTTACAATGCATCTCTATTCATACCAATAACGTGTCCTTTTTAGTTCACAGGGAAGCAGAAAAACTACACTTAAAGCTCTTCAATGGGGCACATGATTTGGGGGGAAGATTAGTGGCAATGAGCTGCACTGCAACACCGCCTGGCAGAGATTTTGGGACTCCTTCATCCTGACGTTGCCCCCTTCTTTTGGTGGGAAAAGAAAGGACACTTTTACTGACTTTGCTTGTTTAACTCCAAGTCGGGTCATAAATCTTCACACTGTAGCTATAATCATACCCCCAGAACTGCCAGCGTGAGCTTCTTTACCACTATTTCTTGTGGGAAATTTGCATCTGATATATCCATCTCAGGTTATGCATATTTTTTATAAGACGTTATCTCTCACATGCTTCAGAGTTTATCTGTATTTGCATTCATCTTTTTAATGTCCTTCAGTTAAATTCTGTGAATTTTTACCAAAGGTATTATGCATTTGGATAGATTTATTTTCTAGGTAATTGTATAGTGTCTTTCTTTTCACTTTTGAATGGATTCTCCTTTTCTATTACATTCTTTTAGTTATTTTTGCTACGAGTTTCTAGGATTTCAAATTGTAGTTCTGGTTTCATAAGCTCGATCAATTTTATTGGATGAATCTCTTAACTTTTTAATGTTGACAACGATATCACTAACTAGTGATTCTGTAATTTTATTTTTGTGTTTACTTTTACTGTATTACTCATTGGCTAGGATATCTTGTATAATGTTGGATGGTAGGGATATTATCAGACACTCTTGCTTTTTTCTCCCATATGTAATGCATACAGTTTCATAATTAATTTTTTTTAGCTAATTCCATTTATCAGGTTATTGACCATCATGTCTAATCCTACTCTACTGAGTTTTTATTGTGAAAGTTTTAATTTTATAAAATGTATTTTGCATATATAAAATGTTCACAATTTTTTTCTTTTATCTGTGAATGAATTGCCTACATTATGTTACTCAATTTTCTCAAATTAAATAACCTTGTACTTCTAGGAGAACACTATTTGATTAGGATACATTTTTTTAAAAACACACAGCTGAGTTAAATATAGCTATATTTTTAGTTAGAATTTTTACTCTCTTTAGTAGTGGAAGTCTTGTGAAATGAATTAGGGAATCTTGTTACATTTTTCATTTTAAGCAGAAAATGCATAAGATTGAAGAAAGTTTGCATAAGATCGTTATTCCTGTTTCTTGAAAGTTCAAAAGCATATGCCTAACAGACTGTGGTCCTACTTTCTATATTTTGGGGAAGGTATAGATTATTTATAAGGGAATGTCTTTACTGTATATTGGACTAGTGAGGTGTGTGTACCTGTGTGTGCATGCACGTGCATGTATGTGTGTGTGTGTGTGTGTGTGTGTGTGTGTGGTTAGAATAAGTTTCCTTTTGAACTTGCTCTTTTCTAGTCACCTGCTCATTTGATTTAGATTTTTAAACTTATACATGTTATAGGGGCGCCTGGGTGGCTCAGTCGGTTAAGCGTTCGATTTCAGCTCAGGTCATGAACTCGCAGTTGACGAGTTCGAGCCCCACTCCGGCTCTGTGCTGACAGCTCAGAGCCTGGAGTCGGCTTCGGATTCTATGTCTCCCTCTCTGCCTCTTCCCTGTTCATTCTCTCTCTCTCTCTCTCTCTAAAAAATAAATAAAAGTTAAAAAAATTAAAAAATAAACTTATACAAGTTATTGCAATAAAAACGTTCCTCAGATGAGTTTAGGTATTTTTTCTCCTCAGGAAGTAATATCCTCTTTTTTATTTTTAGTATTTTTTCCTTATTTGTTTACTTTATTGAGCTATTTTTTTGTTTATTTATTTATTTTAGACAGAGAGAGAGAGAGAGAGAGAGAGAGAGAGAGAGAGTTTGAGTGGGAAAGGGGCAGAGGAAAAGAGACAGAATATCAAGCAGACTCCACGACCCCAGGATCATGACTTGAGCCAAATCAAGAATCAGAAGCTCAACCAACTGAGCCACCCAGGAGCCCTGAGCTGTTGTTTGTTTGTTTTATTTTTTTAAATAAGACTATATTTTGCTTTCTTGATGGTTTCTGGGAGTTTTCTTTGCCTACTTACATTCGTTTGCATTTTTTTGTATTTTTTTCAGGTGTTAAATGTATTATTCATATTTTTCTTCCTTTATTTAAATTTTCTATAATCTTTTCTTGTACGTCAAGCTAAATTATTTAGCTTAGTCAGCTTAATTATTTTCAGTGTTTCCTGTTTTATAATAAAAACATTTAAGACTATAATTTTCATTTAAGTTCAGCTAAAGCTGTATTTGACCACATTTTATATAAATTGTTTTTGCTATCATTTGATTCTACGTGTTTTGTAGTTTTCATTATATTATTTTGGCGGGGAGGGGGGCCTGGGTGGCTCAGTCAGTTAAGCGTCTGACTCTGGCTCAGGTCATGATCTTGCAGTTTGTGAGTTTGAGCCCCTGTGTCGGGCTCTGTGCTGACAGCTCAGAGCCTGGAGACTGCTTCTGAGTCTGTGTCTCTCCCTGTCTCTCTGTCCCTCCCCCGCTCATACTCTGTCTGTCTCTCTCTCTCAAAAATAAATAAACATTACAAAAATAAAATGATATTATTCTTTGACCTACACATTATGAAGACTGATTTTAGTGCTTACAAATTCTTGGGGAGTTACAAGTTTTCAATTTATTAATTACCAAAGAAGTTTTACATTCACTGGGTAAGTTTTAAGAAGCATGAAAAGAAATACCGTGAAAATTTGTCACACTTCTTCCTGCCCAAGTAGCCACGACCCCTCCCTGGATGAATTTACTATTCTTGAGTGCTTTCCAGATGTTTCTCTGCTTCCGAGCATCATATACGTATTCTTTTTTCCACACAGAGAAATGACATGCGATTTAATTTTCATGTTAACAGTACATCTAGAGATATTGTATTCCGTATAAAGCAATAAGGTATTCTCTCATATGAATGTAGCGTGATTTACTTAACTTGTCTCATTCTATAGGTGTATAGAAAGTTTCACCTAACACGCAGCGGCTGCCAGGAATGTTCTTGTTCATACAGTCCTTTAGAAATGTGTAGGATAAATGCCCAGAAAAACAAATTGCTGAGTCACAGAGCATGTGCATTGCAATTTTTTAATGGTAATTTATTTTGAGAGAGAGAGAGAGAGTGAGTGAGCTGGGGAGGGACAGAGAGAATCCCAAACGGGCTTCACATTCAGCTCAGAGCCTGACGTGGGGCTCAATCCCACGAACTATGAGATCATGACCTGAGATGAAATCAAGAGCCTGTCACTCAACCGACTGAACCACCCGGGTGCCCTGTGTGTTGCATTTTCATACTTATTGTCTAATGACCTTCAATGGGGCTTATAAAAATGTATCTTCCCATCAGTGTACATTTTTTTGGGGGGGAAACTTGCATTTTTTTTTTTTTTTACTGTAAACTTCCCTTTGTTCCTCCTAATGATTTTGTTCTTCTTTTTCCCTTTGATCTGTAAGAGTATTTATATACTAAGGAAATTTTCTTGCTATTTAACATGTGAATTGAAAATATTTACCCAAATTAACATTAGTCTTTGGCGTTATGAAATTTTCTGTAAATATCTTAAAATGTGCGTGTATTAAAATGTATCAGTGTTTTATTTGGTGTCTTTTGTGTTCTGTTTCATTCTTAGAGACGCCATGACCACTATAAAATTTTAAAACCAAATCTACCTCTCGTGTTTTATTTTTGTGCTTTTCTATTTTTTTAAATCAGTTGTTTTGCTCACTGGTCCATGTGGATTTATCTTAATGGAAAATGTGGAGGAAATGTCCGAATTGCTACTTTTCCTTTTGATGACTCCTCAGTTTTCACATTTGTTGACAAAAGCATCTTTATTATATTCTGAAAATCTCTTCTCTTTCAACACTTCAAACTCTGCACTTTTTGGCTCAGTCTGCTTTTTGCTTCGATTATTCTATGTAGTCTGTCTGAGCAGTATCTTCAAAACAACAACAACAACAAAGCAGCTCTGGGCCTCTGGACATAAATCCATGCCTATCTCCCCTGTTATGGGCAAAATACCTTGCATTTTTTTCTCATCAACCTGGAGAAAAACAGGTATGATTAATTGCTTTTAGCTAATTCTTCTGTCACAGATGGAATAGATACAGCAGTAAACACACGTGGAATAATTGTACTTTTATCTTCAAAAAAATGTCATCTTATAAATTTCTGGGGTTACAATTTTTTTTAAAAAAATTTTAATCTTTATTTATTTTTGAGAGAGAGAGAGAGCGAGAGAGCGAGCGAGTGGGGGAGGAACAGAAAGAGAGGGAGACACGGAATCCAAAGCAGACTCCAGGATCTGAGCTGTCAGCACAGAACCTGATATGGGACTCGAACTCTCAAACTACAAGATCATGACCTGAGCTGAAGTCAGACGCTTAACCGACTGAGCCATCCAGGTACCCCCTCGTGTTATTTGAAAGAAATTTCTGGTGTTAAAAAAACTTTGAAGATACTAAAGTGAACTGCATTTTTTCTTTGATTAAGACTACAATTTGCATATCATTTTCAAATATTTGAATTAAAATTCAGAGTAAACTTTAATTCATTGAGAAGCCAACTGTAATTAATTATTCTATGCTTCATTAAGTGATCTTTCCTCCATAATCTCACAATATCCTCTGTAAACCTCTTTATTAGTGGGGGTTCTCCAGAGAAACAGAACCAATAGGATATAAGATATATTTAGTATAAGGAATTAGCTCATGTAATTATGAAGGCTGACAAGTCCAAAAATCCACAACTGGCAAGCTGGACACCCAGGAGAGCTGATGGTCTAGTTCTATCCTGAAGGCTGGCAGTCTCGTGACCAAAGAACCAATGTTTCAGTTCAAACCCAAAGGCAGGAAAAAGCCAATGTCCCATTTAGAGGCATTTTGGCATTAGAAGTTCCCTCTTATTTGGGGGAGGGTCAGCATTTGTTCTAGTCAGACCTTCAACTGATTAGACAAGGCTCACCCATGTTAGGGAGAACAATCTGCTTCATTCAGTCAACAGACTTAAATGTTAATTTCACCCAAAAACACCTTGACAGAAATACCCAGCATAATGTTTGGGCAAATATCTGGGCACCCCATGGCCCACTTAAGCTGGCACATGAAGTTAACCATCATAACCTCCATCAGTGTGCTTATCACATTTGGCATCTAGAACATCTATAACTCCATAAAAGCAAAGACAAAGTCTTTAGAACTATGTATTTTTTTAAAATTTTTAAATTTTTAAAAATTTTTTAATGTTTATTTATTTTTGAGACCGAGAGAAACAGAGGGCAAGTGGGGGAGGGACAGAGAGAGGGAGACACAGAATCCAAAGCAGGCTCCAGGCCGGGAGCTGTCAGTGCAGAGCCGGACAGGGGACTCGACCTCACAAGTTGTGAGATCATGACCTGAGCCAAAGTTGGATGCTTAACCTACTCAGCCACCCAGGCGCCCCAAGACCTTTTTAGTAGCAAAAACTGTGCTTGTTCTACAGTAAGCTTCAACAAAACTTGAACTAATGAATTAACTGACCTCAATAAAAACGTACATGTTGAGTTAAGGATAATAAACATTTTTGCAAGAATTTGGATTCCCTTTTAATGGAGAATTCAAGTGTACTCTCCTAGCTGGAGATCTAGGACACCCATGTTTTTAATTAATTGAGCAGCTTTTTTGTTTTTATTTTTTAAGACTATATAATTTGGCTGTCCTATTAAGGCTCATCCTGGAATCACTAAAACAATGAGTTATTAAATCATAGCTCAAGTAATGAAGTGTCCAGACATTCCTGTAAATTTTCTCTAAAAGAAAAGAAAATTACTTTTTTTCTAAAAGAAATACATAAGCCATGTGTATATATATATATATATATATACACACACACATATATATATATACATATATATATACACATATATAAATACACACATATATATAAACACACACTAAGCAAATATATACATATATATTCACATATATACATATATGTACACAATGTATATAATATATACAACATGTATAGTATATATATTGTATATATACAGTATATACACTATATTTACACAAACATATACATATATATGTATTTGCTTAGTTAAAATTAGAGATTAAAATTGTTTAGTTCAAATGTAAAAAAAGTCTGAATTTATGATGTTTTTATAATATCTGCTTATCTGTCTTTCAGTTACCTCCATAATTCATTTTGTTTGAGTCTTTCGGTTTCTCCTATTTTCCCAGACGGGCTCCCCTAGGTGAAATGCCACATGATTCAAGAGGATATGCCTTTTGGAATATCTGGCTACCAAATCCTTGGATCTCAAAAGGGTATTGGTAGAATCAGGAGGACCCCGGACTGTCTGCTTCCTGCTCACATTGTCTCATCATTCGGTCATTTCGGTGCTGGGAGACAGTGATGATAAGAATGAAAATAATGTCTACATACAAACAGTCTACGGTTCCTTGCCCCAAAGCAGTGCGAAGCAATGCAGAGGAGATTAACACAGATCCCTCAAGTTGCGTAAATGTGTGCAACCTAGTTTTTGCTGGGGGAGTTTCCTAGATTTTAACACAAGGCTACCTCCTTTGCTATAAACTTTTGTTGTGTTGGGAAATAAGTTTGGTCTTAAATTTTCCTCTGTGAATAATAAAGCTGTCCTTGGAGACTTGATTCATAGACAACCTCTCCTTAGAAAAGCATTACATGAATTTGAAACTTTTGTGAAACCATTGCTCTGTGGGACTACTGGCTTTTGACCCCTGAATTCTCATAATTAGCCTAGGGGCACAAAGGTACCCAACTGACTCCGAGAAGGGTCATTCAGGGGTTCCTTTCATCCCTGATCAGTCTTGTTACCTGAAGAACTTAGCTTCTTGTATTCTGAATGTAAGTAGGTCTTTCTACTTTGCCCTTTCAGTCTTCAGCTGTGCATCCAAGTCGCTAACAGCTATTCTCAGGGTTCTTCTTCTGTGGGAGATTCATGCCTGAGCTCAGCTTCCCCGTGTCTAATCACTACATCTGAGTACTGATACGATGTATATCCCTTTTTGCCTTTATTTTTCATAAGAAGAGGAAGGTAGCAAAACAATTGAGGCAGTGAGGTCAACTCTATTGCCTAGATTGGGTGCATGCCCAGTGGGGCCACCAAAGAAAGGGGTCCTTCGTGTACATGCAGTGCAGGAGAAAACTAACACGACGAAGGAAACAGCTTAAACAATATCTCTAATAATATTGATTTTCAAGGAAGAATAATGGAGGGGAGCCTGAGTGGCTCAGTCAATAGGTAAGCATCTGACTCTTGATTTCCACTCAGGCCATGGTCTCACAGTTGTGAGATCAAGCCCCATGTCGGGCTCCACGCAAAGTGACTCTCTCTCTCTCTCTCTCACTCTTTCTCCCCCCACCTCAAAATAAATAATAAATAAATAAAAATAAAGGAAAAATAGGGGAATCATGGGAACAGTTTGCCCACAAATCTATCACATATATCGACCTAGATTTCTATATTAATTAAATTCTTTTTTGTTCACCTTGTTCACTGTCCTTTCCCCAAACAACCAGAAGAAAAAGCTGTTGATTAGACTTAGGACCCCAGGAAGAAAACCACATCGAGTCTTAGGAGAGTCTCTTAGTGAGGAAATTATGGAAGCGTTGATAGACCTTTACAGCTATAGATGGTTTAGAACCCAGGATAGGCAATTTTCAGGTGGACATTTCAAGGTGTAGCAGTGGTTGGGAATGGGCACGGTTTCCAATACAATAGTTTGGGTTTGGCAGGCACGTCGAAGAGGTGGGAAAACTGAAGCAAGTCTGGATGAGCACACTTAGTCTCAATAAGCAAGCAGTTTAGTTGCTTTGGAACTTTATCTTCCAAGAGCAGGTAATTCCTGGAGCAAAGAAAGATAAGCTGTTTCTGCTGGATCTCGGCGTTAGGAAAGTACGCCGATCGCGTTTCGTCCAGGGACAGGAATTACGCTGCCTTAAGTTCTTGATCTTCCGCTGACCTAACATAGCATCCTTTATGTTTTTAGAGAGAAACGTGTGTATAAAAAAATTCTCAGACAAGTTTTTCTCGGCATTCTACCAGGGTACATACACAAACCCAAACACATATTCACAGATGCAAGAAACTACCGTAGGCGATATTTACTAGGCAGCTGCTGCTTTGAGCACTACAAACAGCCCAGTTCTCCTATGTTCATTTTGAAAGTCTTTCTGAGAAAAAGCTATTAACCACATTCACTTTCTCGTTAGCTTTAACAAGGTAAAGAGATCCAGAATATCAAAGTATTTGAATGTTTTGACTGTTCATCCTGATGGGTGGTAGAAAACTAAGTCCATCCTGAAGTCAGGCTGTTGAAACACTGGAAGTCGTTACCTTGTTAAGATTTCCCATGATGTGTTAGCCACAAAACATCCTTGTAGAAAGACTGGAGAACATTTCATGTCTTCAGTTCTGCCTAAGACTTACTTGAAGAACATTTTTTTTTATTGGCATATCCCTGAGAATCAACACCGTACCGGCCATAGGAGAATAACCCTTTCCATGTATAAAGAACTTTCCCACGTAGGAAGAGCTTTGACGACTGCAGAAAATGTTTACACGTCAAATCTCATCTTTCTGTGGCAAAAATACCCTCTGCAGTATACAGGGGAGAGACTTCTAAACGGTGAAGTGCAGAACTGTTCCAGAGCGTTCCTTGTGGAAGCTGGAGACCTCAGAAAGCAGTGCTCGGACAATTAATTCAGTTCTCCCTCAGCCCATCTTTGCGCTGTTGTGAAGCCTGGACGTCATGAGGACAAAAATCTTCTTGTTTTTAAAAAGGTGATTATTTGGGACACCTTCCCAGGCAGTTTAGGCCGGTCTGAATCTGAACAGAAAGTATTACATTTCTTAGTAGTCATCTGAACTCTGGGCGGCGAGGTGTCTGTGGGGTGGGTTGGCCTGAGGCTGTGCTCTGTGCCTTTCAATGTCGTTCTTCTCCACGAGGAAGCCCTTACTTCGCAGTATTTCAAATATGTGAGGTGAAGAATGAGTTTAATTTTTGAAATTCCGGTATATCGTAGCTCCATACTTCTACAAAATCCAATTAAACCAAATTACTCAAGTGAGAAAAGGGGAAAAAGTACCCAAAACACAAATCCACATTATTTAGTAGTAGTATTATATTAACCATACATAAAGTTCTTAAAATTAGTTTAAAACTCAAAATGCTGGGGTGTCTGTGTGGCTCATTCGGTTTAGCATCTGACTCTTGGTTTCCGCTCAGGTCAGGATCTCACTGTTCATGGGTTGGGGCCCTGCATGGGGCTCTGCTCTGACAGCATAGAGCCTGCTTGGGATTCTCTCTCTCTCTGTCCCTCTGTCTGTCTCTCTGTCTCTCTCTCTCTGTCCTCCCCTGTTCTCTCTCTCACTCTCTCAAAAATAAACATTAAAAAAAAAAAAACCTTTCAAAATGCTTACTCACCCTGTGTAATTTATTTTCCCATGGACCCAAAAGGAAATAGTAGAGTCCAGGCCACCCCTTGGGGAGAACTGCTTGGAGTTCAGGGCATGTCGAGGGTATTTAAAGCTTTCAGAGAAGATGCTTACAAGCCTCAAATTGCGTCTGGGAGGGAAACAGCCCTGGCTATTAGCTCACGAGGATCTGCAACGGAGATATTTGCCGTCCTGCCTGCACATCACCCCTGTCTCTTTGAGCACTGTTGTTTTCTACTTTGAACTTGTAAGACTGTATCCTCCTTTTCCTCTTCCTGTTTCTGAAGGGTAAGCCCTTCAAAAGCTCTGTGTCTAACTTACCCGCGTACCCTTCACTACCCAGCCCCGCACCTTGCCTATAAGAAGATCCAGAAAATATTCCGACTCAGCGCCTGTACCCGTCTTCATAAATATAACAAAAGTATGCAAAGCAGATTATCATCTTCACCAAGTTACTGATGATCAAATACAGCTAGACTTTCCTTCAACTGTGAAAGGTTTAGATCCTGCTAGAGATAAAATAATCAGTTGGAAGCCTGGGTACAAACTATAGGTTGAATCATGTCCCCCCCGCAAAAAAAAAAAAAAAAAGATGTTGAAATTCTAGCAAGTAGACCTATGAATATAACCGTATATGGAAGTGGGGTCTTTGCAGATTAGTGATTAGTTACGGTGAGGTCATTTGGGGGGGGTCCTAATGCAATATGTCTGGTATAGGAAGGGATGACACAGAAGACGGAGCCTGAATAATGACAGAGGCAGAGATTGGAGTCATGCAGTCACAGCCCAAAATGACCAGGACCTACCAGAAGCTGCAAAGGGTGAGGGAGGATGTCAGAAGAGGGTTTTGAGGGACCATGGCCCCACCAACACTTTAATTTTGAGCTTCTGGCTTTCAGAACTACCAGAGACTAAATGCTTTAAGCCACCTCGTCTGTGCTACTTATTTACAACAGCCTAGGAGATAAACACATCAGGGAAATCTGGAAAAAAAAAAAAAAAAAAAAAAAAAAAAAAAAAAAAAAAAAAAAAAA